>NC_081414.1:662730437-663030437 GCF_030272615.1 Cryptomeria japonica
GAGCCATGGAGAAGTGATACCCCAACACATAGTGTTTTGTAAAGGTCTATGGGTTTAATAAAATAATCCAAGATTTTTTGGGTTGGTGATTTTGACTGGTGAAGAGTTTGGAGCACATCTTCCAAAGCTACCTGGAAGCCCTAAACCCCTTAAAAATAGCTATTTTTTAGTTACCCTAGTTGTACAACAAATCCAGATGGAAAAATTTGTGATCTTGTTTAACTTCTAAATGGGTATCCAAATATGTAAAAATATCTTGGGGTTTTTAGGAAATTTTGGGGAAAAATACCAAAAACTAGTCCAAGAAGGGCTAGTCAATTAGGCCTAATAGCAGCCGGTAGAAGCAAATTGAAAGCCTAGGGTTTGGGAGGAAGGTGCAAACCTTGTCAATGCATAAAATGACCTTGAACATACCTACACAACATAACCACAACCTTTAAACATGCTGTTAGAGTGAAGATCCTTGGTGGAGGTCTTTGGAGCCTAGTTGGAGCTTTGGGAACCTAGTAGGAGACCATCTCAAAATCATAGATTTGGGTCAAAACCAACAAGAAACCTCAAGAGGATATACCTAGGAGGCAAGCCAATAGATTTTAGGCCTTGGAGGTCTAAGGAGTGTACCCTAACAAGTTACCTTGGAGGAGCTTGAGTAGAAGGGTGAGTTGGGGAGTTGGGGTGAGTAAGGGTGAATTGGAGAGCTAGGCACAAGACCTCTATATCAGAGTGGTATCAGAGCCATTCTTTGAAAGATTTAGTGTATGTTAGATTGTGAAGAATCAGAAGCAAGTTCAATCCCTCCAAAGGCAATGACTCCAAAAGCCATCTGATAGATGGTGACAGAGATGATAGAAGGATTGAAGGATATAGAAGGAAGCAGAGGAACCAGAGAGGCAAAGAAGGAGAAGGGAAAGGTTAAGATAGAATGGGGTGATGAGACTGATGAAGAAGTGGAAGATGGAGAGAAACCAACAATAGTAGCTATGCCTCAAGACTAAAAGTTATTCCTAGATGCAGTCAAATCCATTTCTAAGGACAATCTAGATGGATTACCCACATATGGAGGAAACCTCAATGGAGAAGAGTTGCTAGATTGGATAGAAGCTCTCAATAATCATTTTGATTACAAAGAGGTAGCAGAAGAAAAAAGAGTTAATGTGGCCAAATCAAGAATGAGAGGATCAACATTGGTTTGGTGGAATATGATGCAAGAAGAAAGGATACAAGAAGGCAAAAAGAAGATAACTTCATGGGAGCGTATGAAGATCAGACTTAAGGCACAATTCCTTCCAAGCGATTATGAAGTTCAAATTCATAAGAGATTGCAAAATCTGAAACAAAGGGAGCTAGATGTCAATGCTTACACAGAGGAATTCCATAAACTAAGCCTTAGAGCTAAGAAGCATGAGAATGAGGTGGAGAATTTGGCTAGATACATGAATGGATTGAGACAAAATATACAAGATGAAATTAGTAGCCTTACTCCTAATACCGTTCATAAGTGTTTTCAATTAGCATTAAGGGTAGAAGACAAAATCAAGAGGAGGAGTGAACAAAATCAAAAGTTTAGAGGTAGCAGATCGTTTAGAGGAAGGGGCACTTTTAGTAGAGGACATAAAACATCAAGGAATGAAGAAAACTCAAGGCAAGAAGGTGGTGGAGACTCTTCAAGGGGGCCATTTAGAGGATCCTTCAGAGGAAGAAACAATTCTAGGGGCAGATTTGGAATCTCAGGAAGAGGAAATTCAGTTTTCACTAGTAGATGTTAGAATTGTAATCAAGTTGGCCACACAATGGGAAGGTGTCCGGAGAAAGAAACCAACTCTTCACACTCCTACATGGGTGAGAGAAGAACATAATTAGTGTAGGAAGAAGACAATCAAAGTATGTCTTCCCCTCTTAGCAAGGCAGACCCAGTGACAGATGGTGAAAGTCTGCTGCTAAGAAGGTCTTTGTTGAAGATTCCTCAAGCTCAAGAGCCACCACAAATGAAGAGTTTGTTTAGAACAACTTGTAAGTCTCAAGGCAAGATTTGAAATGTGATTGTAGACTCAAGTTCAATTGAGAATATAGTTTCAACTGAAATGGTGGATAAACTCAAGTTAAAGAGGCTGCCACATCTCACTCCATGCAAGGTGTCATGGCTCAACCGGGGCCAACATCTTAGTTGATGAGAAAGAATGGGTAGACTATGATATTCATGAGTATAAGGACAAGATTTTATGTGATATATTGCCTATGGATGCTTGCCATTTGTTGTTGGGACGTCCATGGCAATTTGATGTAAAGGCTTAGCATGATGGGGAGAAGAATAGCTATGTCATTATCAAGAATGGTAAGAGGTATCAAATGGATCCATTACCTGATCCAAAAGAGGAAAAATAAGTGGGATCAAGTGTGATGATGATGAGTGGGAAATATTTTCTTGAGGTGATGAAACAAGAAGGAGATCAAGGGCATGCTATTGTGCTCAAACCTAGTGAAGAAGGTAAGGCAGATCCAATGGAAGAAGTGCCACAAGAGGTGAAGGGTCTACTCAAACAATATGCAGAAGTAATAGGAGAAGATCTACCTGATTATTTGCCACCAATGAGGGATGTAAATCACCAAATGGACTTGATTCCATTGGCAAGTTTTCCTAACAAGGCTGCCTACAAAATGACACCTAGTCAAAATGAAGAAATTTCCAAACAAGTGCAGGAGCTCTTGGACAAAGGATTCATCAAAAATAGTTTGAGTCCATGTGCTGTACCTACTATCTTAGCACCCAAGAAAGGGGGAAAATGGAGAAAGTGTACAAATTTCAGAGTAATCAATAAGATCACTATAAGGTACCGGTTCCCTATGCCAAGGATAGAAGACCTTTTGGAAAATCTTGGGGGTGCAAGCTACTTCACAAAGGTGGATTTAAAATCAGGTTATCATCATATAAGAATCAGACCAGGGGATGAATGGAAGATAACCTTTAGGACCAATGCTAGCCTCTATGAGTGGTTGGTCATGCCATTTGGCCTTACCAATGCACCTAGCACCTTTCAAAGGCTCATGAATGAAGTCTTGGTTGAGTTCATAGGTAAATTTGTGATTGTATATCTTGATGACATTATAATCTTTAGTAGGTCCAAAGAAGAACATCTCAAGGATGTGGAGATGGTCTTGAAGAAGCTGGGTGAATTCACAAAGCTGGTTCCCACTTTTGCCAATGAAGGAATTTGGCGAAAGTGGGAACTTCGATTTTTAAGGTGTTTGAGCAAAATATGGCTGTTCGCTCGAATTACCCCTGGGAGTTCGATCGAACCGCTTTGCAGACCTGGGTTCGCTCGACCCATCGGTGACATTTGGGTTTGAGCGAACCCCCCATTTGCTCGAACCCTTTTTGGTTAGGGTTTTTTTAAAACATTTATAAAAAGCAAAAGTGACAGTTAAAAGGTCATTATCAAAGTTGTCTTTTTCTATCTGGTGGGGGTTGGATCAAACCAGTCGTCAGCATCACGTCACCGAGCTTTGTCTGCAGCAGCTAGCGCCTTTCATATTTTAGTTTTTGACCTTTATTAAATCAGGTGCACAAAATAACCCTTTGTTTGGTTTAATATTGTCTTTTTTTATTAAATTAATAAATAATTTGTTTGTTAATTTACTTTTTTAATTAAATAATTGTATATAGTTATTGTTTTTCAACATTTTAGAAAAATGTTTGATAATTTATTGTTTTTCATTATTTTAGAAAAATGTTTGATAATTTAATGTTTTGACTAAAATGTGTCAATTTGTTTTTAAAATTACATAATTGTATATATGTATATTTTTTTCAACATTTTAAAAAATTGTTATGAAAAACATAGAAAACTAAGACCTAGTAAATCAAAACTTAGAAAAACATTAGCAAAAAAAGAAAATTAGAAAAATGTCACAAACATAAATATAATAAATTAAACTTTAGAAAAATTAATAAATTTTAATTTAAATAAACATTAGAAAATTTAGATAACAAATTTAAACAAATTAGACAAAATAAATCCTCTACAATGTGACCCATTTTCACATCCTATTACACGCAAAACATGACCCCTTAAGACCACATATGCCCTGATGACACTATATGTTCCCTTAGGAGGTCATAGAGGATCACATATAACATACTAGTGTACATATGACATTCCCTTTAGGATCACATAGTGTCCTAAGAGGTCATACGTGGTCCTAAGGGGTCACACGTGTTATAACACATGCGTGACCCCTTAGAACCACATATGACCCCTTATAAAATCCTAGTGTGAACAACATACCCCTTAGTTCATCACATAGTGTCTTAAGGGGTCGTATGTGGTCCTAACCTGGGGTCACGCATGCATTGACACATGCATGACCCCTTAGTAGGTCACATATGACCCCTTATAACATCCTACTGTACATAATATGACATTCCCCTTAGGATCATATAGTGTCCTAAGGGGTCATATGTGGTCCTGAGGGGTCACGCATGTGTTATAACACATGCGTGACCCATTAGAACCGCATATGACCCCTTATAAAATCCTAGTGTGAACGCATACCCCTTAGTTCATCATATATTGTCTTAAGGGGTCGTATGTGGTTCTAAGGGTCACACATGCATTGACACATGTGTGACCCCTTAGTAGGTCACATATGACCCCTTATAACATCCTACTATACATATGACATTTCCTATGTGTCCTAAGGGGTCATATGTGGTCCTGACATGTGTTACCCTTTAGTAGGTCACATACGACCCCTTATAACATCCTACTGTACATATGATGAACCCCTTAGGATCATATAGTGTCCTAAGGGGTCATATGTGACCTCCTGACCCATTAGAACCACATATGACCTCTTATAAAATCCTAGTGTGAATGACATACCCCTTAGTTTATCACATAGTGTCTTAAGGGGTTGTATGTGGTCCTAACCTGGGGTCACGCATGCATTGACACATGCATGACCCCTTAGTAGGTCACACATGACCCCTTATAACATCCTACTATACATATGACATTTCCTATGTGTCCTAAGGGGTCACATGACCCCTTATAACATCCTACTGTACATATGACATTCCCCTTAGGATCATATAGTGTCCTAACATATGCATGACCCCTTAGAACCACATATGACCCCTGATAAAATCCTAGTGTGAATGTCATACCCCTTAGTCCATCACATAGTGTCTTAAGGGGTCATATGTGGTCCTAAGGGGTCACACATGCATTGACACATGTGTGACCCCTTAGTAGGTCACATATGACCCCTTATAACATCCTACTATACATATGACATTTCCTATGTGTCCTAAGGGGTCATATGTGACCTACTAAGGGGTCATATTAGAACCGCATTAGAACTGCATATGACCCCTTATAAAATCCTAGTGTGAACGATACCCCTTAGTTCATCACATAGTGTCTAAAGGGGTCGTATTTGGTCCTAAGGGGTCATGCATGCATTGACACACATGTGTGACCCCTTAGTAGGTCACATATGACGCCTTAGGATCAAATGACCCCTTATAACCCCTTATAACACCTTACTGTACATATGACATTCCCCTTAGGATCATATAGTGTCCTAACATATGCATGACCCCTTAGAACCGCATATGACCCCTTATAAAATCCTAGTGTGAATGACATACCCCTTAGTTCATCACATAGTGTCTTAAGGGGTCGTATTTGGTCCTAAGGGGTCATTCATTCATTGACACACATGCGTGACCCCTTAGTAGGTCACATATGACCCCTTATAACCCCTTATAACATCCTACTATACATATGACATTCCCCTTAGGATCATTTAGTGTCCTAACATATGCATGACCCCTTAGGACCGCATATGACCCTTATAAAATCCTAGTGTGAATGACATACCCCTTAGTTCATCACATAATGTCTTAAGGGGTCATATTTGGTCCAAAGGGGTCATACATGCATTGACACACATGCGTGACCCCTTAGTAGGTCACATATGACCCCTTAGGATCAAATGACCCCTTATAACCCCTTATAACATCCTACTGTACATATGACATTCCCCTTAGGATCATATAGTGTCCTAACATATGCATGACCCCTTAGAACCGCATATGACCCCTTATAAAATCCTAGTGTGAATGACATACCCCTTAGTCCATCACATAGTGTCTTAAGGGGTCGTATGACATTCTCGTTAAGATCACATATTGCAGATTTAATACTTTTATAATCATATGGGCCCAAATATAATCATATCCAGGCCCAAATGTTATATATCATGTTCTTGAATTTTTTATGTATGTCAAAGATTTAAATATACACGTATTAGATCTCTCTATCTCTCTGAAATATATGTTATCTCTAGATCTGAAATATATGTTATCTCTCTCTCTCACTAAAATATTTGAAATTTTTACATGTATTTTTTGAAAATGAAAATGATCTCTCTCTCTCTCATGAAGATTTATATATGTATGATCTCTCTCTCTCTGCTTACGTATTTATTTTAACTATATGACATGTACCTAGATAGATGGCATCCCAGGATATACCTTCACAGGCTCTTGATCAGGATCCACCTGTGCAGGCTCCTGATCAGGATCCACCTGCACAGGCTCCACATCAGGAGCCACACATTGATGATGTTGATCCTCCATAGCAGGACCCCCCCTTGCCCGACATTGCTACTATTTTTCAGTATAGTGATCGGGAGTTGCATAGGTTGAGGGCCATATTAGATGACCCTCGTACTGATGGCGTGTACAAGAGTACATGCACATCCATTTTTGATAGTTTGTGGACATTAAGAGACCCCTTAGTTTCTCATACCTCATTCTCACCTGAGGTTATAGCGGATATATATAGATAGTTGAGGAGTGAGGTGAGGGGTCCACATTGTTTTGTTGATGTGGTGGGGGTGGTCTCGAAGGAGACCATCAAGGAGAGATGCTTTCCACAATATCAGGAGAAGAGTAAGGTGAGGGGATATCAGGTTACTAGATGTATCGACCCACAGGTTGCATCACTGATTTTCCCATGCCCTCCCCAGATGAGGTAGCAGCTATAGTCAGAGGTAGTAGACATGTACATATGTCATAGTATTTAGCCGAGGACCTACTACATGCTTATAGTTTTATTTCATCTCAACTTGGGATACCATTGGCTGATGTTAGAGAGGAGATTCTCGAAGATGGTTAGGCTACAGTGGCATTGATGCATACCCCAAGATAGTCACAACATTCTCATCACTCTACGCATGCTCTAGGCACTAACCCACCTATAGATCACTCTGTTGCTACAGAGGAGGAGCTACGAGCTGATCAGGTCCATATCACAGATGAGGGTTTGGACTCATTCGAGGATCAGCTGAGAGATTTGAGCCATACTGGATTTATGGACATGCTACTACAGTCAGACACTTCATCCACGATGCCCACTCATCTAGTTAGCCCCTTGCACTCCTCAGTGTTACGTACAGCTAGAGAGAGATATGTAGGCATGACTAATGTTGTTGATATGATCACAAGACAGGATCAGACTATACAACCTACTCCAGGTGATACACATGTATGTACATGTACATGTACTTTTAAATTTTTAGAAGATATGTATACATGTTGCAAATTTGTAGGATAAATCTATTTATATATAGATCATGTTTAATAAATAATATAGAGTTCTAAGTTTTAATTTGTAGATCATTTAAATAATATCCATTGTGTTTGATTGGATTATATCGATTTATACATGTTTGATTATATTAGATTTATACATGTTTGATTAGATTAGATTTAAATACATGTTTCATTAGATTGTATATTTCACATGCATGTACAATGAAGTTTAGACTAGATTATACTTTATATCTCCGTTGTGTTTGATCAGAAATTATATAGATTTATACATGTTTGATTAGATTAGATTTCAATACATGTTTGATTAGATTGTATATTTCACATGCATGTACAATGAAGTTTAGACTAGATTATACTTTATATCTCCATTGTGTTTGATAGGATTATATATTATTCCACTGCATTAGGTGATATGAAGTTTAGACTAGAGATTATATATATATTTCATGCACATGTACATGTGTTAGATTATATATTCCATGTGCACATGTACATACACATGTTAGACTATATATACATACTTTATGTTCGATGGACTGGACTGGATTATATATATATCACATGCACATGTTCGAAATACAAGTAGATATGCATTAAAATTTAAAAGAACATGTTCAAACAAAAGATTATGTATGAAATGAACAAACTAAACTTAATAGGTCATGTACATTGAATAGTTCACACGGTATGTGAGCTTCTAGGTATGTATACTGTAGTTAAATAGTTGACAACATGTACATGTCAGGTAATTACAAATGTCCTAATTCCATATTATATCAATTTTACAAATACATTACATATTACATTCTAATTTAAATGTGCATTTTTTAATTAAATTATTTAAACTAGTGGTCCTTACAAATTAGATGCATTTAGAATTAGATACAGTACCTTATACATACAAATTAAACATGCATTTAAACATGTACATGTACTTGAATTAACTTTGAATACATCCTAATTTGATATAATTTATTTAAACTTAAATAATATTTATCCTTTAGTTTCAAAACAAGTTAAGAGATCTAGAATTTATCTTCAGTATTAATTCAATTCATGTGGGTTGAACCACATGTGTACTTTGGATTACTATATATATATATATATATATAGTTCATACCACATCAAGTGGTTCAGAAAGCTCTTCAATAACACTTAATATTTTGTCATGATCTTCACTATCTAGTCTCCACTTTTGAGACCGCCCTCGACGTGGAACTGTTTGAAGAATTAGGCCAACAACAATGACCAAGTGACTACTGATATACCTTGTTGTCAATTTGGTATTCAGTGAAATGAATCCCATGTTGAACAATTTTAACTTGTTTGAAATATGTCCCTTGCACTACAACTGATCCTGCATGTACATGTATATAAGAAATTAAAAATTTGTACATAAGCGATTTGTACATGTACATATTCAAATCAGAACTCAAACCTATTCAAATCAGAACTCAAACCTGTGGGAAATGACATTCCATCACTCATCTCAGATTTCGATAACATCTTTCTCTCTTCTGTGCAACGCAATAAATAATAACTAACACCTTCTATATTTCCATCTTCTGCTATGACTGCAAAAATATCTCCTACAATTTGACACAAGTTAAATAAATTCTAAGTTATATGTCATTTTTAAGGAAATATTTATGTGTACATCATGTATGTACCTTTTTTAATCAATTCTGAAATATGATCGTAATCACTAGAAATCAAAGGAATGTCTTCAAAGTTTTCATCCTCATTTGAATCCTCATATGTGTCAAAAACATCTAGTGGCACCATTTTCCATTCACTAACATATCCAAGCTCTTGGTTCTTGCAATCAACATAGTTTTCGAAAATGCATTTAGAACAAAAACATGAATAATCCCTAGTATATAATGTCCATGGGCGATTATCTGTACTCATGACACAATGCAAAGATCTTGTCCTCTCCATGCTCTTGCATCCATGCATTGATTTTCTATCCACATCTGCAAAATGTACATGTGTACAAGAATGCACATTTAGATCAAGTTGTTAAATTGAAACATTTGAACTAGGAACATTTTAAAAAAAAATAAAATAAATAAAATAAAATACTAAAAGAGAACACGTACCGGTTATCTCCCAAAACATTCTATATGGAATGGGTCTGTATGTTCTCAATGATGATTCCCTAGGATAATTAGGTTGCTCAAAGTGTTTCTTACACCATTCAACAACATCATGTGCATCTTCTATACGTTCTCCTGTGTACTTTATTTGATGCTTTCTTAGAGCACGTTTGATACAAGCTCCTGCACCATCATGTTCACCCTTTCCATGACCACTCTCAAAAAAACTCCAAACATGTGGTATTTTGTCATTTCGATGATATCTACATAGTGCATAAAATGGCCTCGAAGATTTGAATTGTGCCGCACATCCATCAGACCAAACAAAATGTTTAACTATTGTTATGCCTCTATCTTTCAAATATTCAAAAAACTTCTTAAAGCAATGTTGTACAAAAAGTGTGTCATGCTCCTTATCATCACTGATATAGAAGTGGTACTCTTTCTTAATGACACGATTTTCAAATGTACTATCAACACCATCCAAATTCATCTGTGCATGTCGATAACACACATGCACCAAAATAGTGATTTGCTTTGAAAAGTAATACTCTGATTGAATCTCTTTTTGATGTGCAAAAGAGTAATTCTCTGCGAAGTCAACTACAGATAGAATAGTTCCAAGTGGGAAAGTGTCTCTTAATCTTTTAAATTGTTCTACTTGCCACTTGGCAAAAAAACCATGGCATATGTATGGTTTTATCAGCTTACGAAAATTTTCCATAAATGTTCCAATAGGTATTTCCTCTTCTACATAATCTAGCCTTGTAGATTCCTTTCCAAATTTTGTTTCAAATTTTTTGTACTTGTAACTCTTGCAATTTACCATCTTCCTCGTGTCAGTATCTTCATCTCTCAAAGGCAATTTAGCCAAGTCACCGCATGTTCCACAAATTCCTCTTATGCAATTTATTTGACTGGTTGCATTATCATCTGATTTATCACATAAGATGGATGCTATGAATTGACTTGTTCGTTTAGGAGGAGCATTTTCAAAACCATCACTATCTTCTCTAATCTTTCGAAACACCTGATAGTACAAGTCAAATTCAATGTGATAACGACAACAACAAGTTTTGAAAACTTTGTTTAACTTCACATAATATGGCCGTAACCATTCAAACATGGTTTGTCCAATCTTTATATGAGGGTTTGTTTTAGTAAACAATACATACAATTCATGTTTTGTTGTGTCTATCCAATGTTTTACATGGAGATCATAATGACTAGGACCAATCCTTTGCTTGATAACATCTCTACTATTTGATGAAGGACGAGTATTATCATTCCAAAAACTTGTCACAAAGTTCCTAACAACATCTTCAATTCTATCAGAACGAGGAGTTCTACACATAATTGCCCAATTCCCTTATGAGGTAGTATCATCCAAAATCTTTCTCCTTTTAACATATTTAGATATTGTCCTTCTACTAAAACCAAACTCAAATGACAGTGAAGAGATTTGTCTTTTTTGAGACAATCTTTCATTTACTAAAGATGTCAACATCACTCTTCTTGAAATGGTCTTATCTAGTTTTCAAGATTTTTTACCAATGTTCACCAAACCTTTCTTAACATTATCAACAATAGATTTTTGTAGCTGAGAAGTTTTCCTCTTTTGACTTGTTGTATCTATACCCAACAATTTCATTAGATCTATTAAGTCTTTATGAGTAAGTACAATTGATAACAATTGAGCTTTTTCTAGTGTAGTATCAATATTGTTGAAATGAGACATTATTTCTTTTCCACTTTTATTCATTGACCTCCTTTTAGTATGTCTAGGTTCTTCACTAAGACATTTCAACTCATCCACATCCATTTCAAGTAAATGATCTAAATTTTTATAAGAAATATTTCTCTTCACGTATTTAGCTAGATCCACAATATGCTCATCCATATCAGTGGTAGGAGGTAAGGAGCCTGACCCCTCTCCTTCAAAGGTCTCCATTGGTTCAACTTGGACAATCTCCTCCCTATTTTCATCAACTATATTGTGTTCTTCAACAGGTTCGTTTGCCTCGACTCTCACTTTAGAAGTCCCTTCTTCTCGAGCTCATTCTGAACATAATTTAAGAGTTTGTGTAAGGTTCTTGAATTAATCAAAGATTATTCAATTAGGTTTAAGAATAGGGGTGAATTTGGCTTAAAGATTTGTAACATGTTAAAATTAGCCCATTCAATTTGGTTTATTAAATTTAATTACTTTTAAGACCTTATTGTTATAACTCTAATTAAATTACCTATTTAGTTTTAAAGTTCAATTTGTTCTTAGGTTACGATTAAAGTTCAATCTCTAATTTTGAGCACTAATTTAACACATAAAATAAAATTTTGATAAATTAGAAATTCCAATTTTGAAAATTAAAAGTACAAATATTTTGATGCATGCATACGATAAAGGTGACCTCATATTAATTTGTTATGGACCATAATGTAGGTGGACTATAATTTGTCACATCTGTGTATATTTAAGACCTATTATTGCATAATAGACCTCCTAATCTGAAATGTTTTTGCATGTACGTGAAGTCATATAAATAGTTCATCTAAATTATTCAACATGTTTAATAGACCTTATAAATTTATGTCACAATTAAGACCTATAATCAATGTAATAGTCCTAATTTAGGCCTTATTATTAAAATTAATATGACCACGTATGAAAAAACATTTCACAATTAATATACTTAACTCCCCTTAAGACAAATATATTATATGATATTAAAGGACCTATTGAACATGAAATTACTTGTACATGTAGATTAAATATTCAATATATATAATTTAGTTCACCTATAAATTATGACATAATAGGTCTTATTAATTTTATGACTTAATAGGTCTTATCTATTATAAATGGATTTAATTATATAGGAGAAAAATGCAATTACACAACAAGCAAGTTGATGGAATTTGAAATTTGCAAATACACATGTATTATCTCAAATTAATTATGCTTTCCAATTAAAACAAGATTATTTTTAATCCTATTATTTCCAATTAATTTAATTAAGATTTTTTAAATTAATTTCATTAAAAATATTAGATTAAAAATATTGAACTAATTAATTGTTACGTAATACATATTAAATTAAATAGAAATAAAATTAAAAATACATACTTGCTTCAAGATATCTTTGTTTTCTTTGTTCTCGATATCTTTCTTCCGTTTCGGGAGAATAATTCCTTGAAGTCTTATTTTGCCTTCTCTTCTTGTTCCCCATGCTTTTACAAAAAACCTTCAAATTATTGCCTTCAAAATAATTGTCAAATGTCTTCTTTCATCCAAAAATGCAAATTATTTTAATCATTTGTGTGATAAAAAATGAAAAAAATTATGGACATTTATACGACTCCACAAATGAAATTCATTCAACCAAAATGCGTCAACCAGAGTTCAAACGAAACCCGACAGTTAAAAATGGTCGGGTTCGTTCAAACATGACAGTTACAAAAAAGTACAGGCCAAAAAACAAGCCCAGTGGTTCGAGCGAATGGGGGTTCGCTCGAACCCCTAATGGTTCGAGCGAACCCAATTCGCCTGAACAATTGTTCACTCGAACCCTTCAACTAGAAGTTTCTCCCAAAATTTTTTAGAGTTCTGAAGAATTAATGACTTCGGAGCTCTGGTTCAAGGCATGAATGAAATAATCTTGATAACCCAAAAATATTAGATGGTAGTACTTAGAACAAGCTTTCCAACGAGTATAATTTTGTTATATTTTGAATTTATTATGTTCTTGTTTTTTTAATTTTATGGAAAATTGGTTTTTCACCAAACATGAACTTCTCTGTTCAATGCATTGGGAAAAATAAGAAACTAATTCAAAAAAATTCTGAAAAATATCTATGCCCCTGGTATTGATGTCTTCTTTCTAACAAAAAAAAAAATTGAATTTCGATTTATATAGAACAAGTTATGTGTTCAAACGTAAACCTATGTCTGAATTATGACTAGTCGGACTTCAAAACTTTATAAAATGAAAAATATTGAACATATCACTATAAAACCAAATGCAAGCCCTGGATATTCATGTTACAAACCAAAATTTGAAAGAATTGAGTTTTTATCATTTATAAAAAAAAAGTTATGCATTTTGGGAGGCACATCACTCTTAAAAAATGTAGTTTCGTGTAAAAAACTACTTTTCGAGGGAGATGGAAAAATTTTAAAAAAATCCTTCAAAAAAATTTGAAAAAAATGTATATAGAATCTATAAACAAAATGCTAGAAATCACTAATTTACATCATCTTCAAATTTTTAATAGTTTAAAAGTTATAGTTCTCGGAAGTTGAAGATTATTTTAAAAATGTACATCTCAGTGTCAAACGTGGCAAAAAAGTGGAAACCATTATTGTGAATTCACCTAGCTGAAAAAGGCACAACTAAAAATCAACCTTGAAAAGTGTGAGTTTCTCAAGGCTGAACTTGTATATCTTGGTTTTGTCATTTCACAAGGTTGTCTAAAAATGGATCCTAGTAAGGTCGAGGCAATCCTTAGTTGGCCTACTTCTAAGAATATCAGTGATGTTAGGAGATTTCATGGGTTAACATCCTTTTATAGGAAGTGTGTAAGAAACTTTAGTCATGTGTGTGTTCCTGTGCTCAATACTATCAAAGGGGGAGTCAAGTGTCAATTTAGGTGGATTGAGGAGGCCCAAAAGGGATTTGAGTAGTTGAAAAAGAAGATAGCTGAGTTACCTACCCTTAGGTTACCTGATTTCAATCAATTATTTATAGTTGAGTGTGATGCTAGTCAAAGAGAAATAGGGGTTGTTTTGAGTCAAGAGGGTCTTCCCATAACCTTTTTCTCTGAAAAGTTGAATGAAGCAAAACAAAAGTACTCTATGTATGACTTGGAGTTGTATGCCAGGGTGCAAGCCTTGAAGAAGTGGCGTCATTACTTGATGCCCAAAGAGTTTGTGGTCTATACTGACAACCACGCCCTTAGTTTTCTCAATGGACAAGAGAAGTTGAATCAGAAGCACCTCAAGTGGGTAGGATACTTACAATATTATACCTTCACTATCAAGCATAAGAAGGGCACCTCAAATAAAGTTGCTAGTGCACTCAGTAGGAGAGTCATGACCATACAAGAGGTTAAATTGCACAGTGTGGGGTTGGAGGAGTTGAGAGACCTCTACAAAGAAGACAAAGTTTTTGCTGATATATATGCTACATGTTATGATTTTCTAACACTTCTCATGTTTCCTACTCAGAGTATATGATACAAGAAGGTTTGTTGTTTAAAGGAAATCTCCTTTGTATACCCCAATACTCAATGAGATAAAACATCATTCAAGAGAAACATCAAGGGGGTCTAGGAGGTCATTTTGACAATGATAAAACAATGGAGCAGGTTAGTCGGTTCTACTATTGGGCCAAGTTGCAATCAGAAGTAAGGAGATTTGTTGTACAACGTGCCATATGTCAGAGAGCAAAAGGATCAGCAAGTAATGCAGGTTTATATCAGCCCTTAGTCATACCCCAAAGGCCTTGGGAATGTTTGAGCATGGACTTTGTGTTGGGTTTACCAAGAACACCAAGAGGATTTGATAGTGTTTATATGGTGGTAGATAGGCTCAGTAAAATGGTTCACTTCATCCCTTGTAAGAGTACCAATGATGCCACCTATATTGCAGGTCTTTTCTTCAAAGAGATAGTAAGAAACCATGGACTTCTAGTTAGCATTGTGAGTGACAGGGATGTTAAGTTTTTCAGTCACTTTTGGAGAACCTTATGGAAGAAGTTGGGTACTAGACTCTCATTTTCATCTGCCTACCATCCACAATAAGATGGTTAGATTGAGGTGGTCAATAGGTCCTTGGGTAATCTCCTAAGATGACTCACTAAGCAGCATGGTTAGACTTGGGACTTGGTGATTAGCCAAGCAGAGTATGCATACAATGATTCAGTCAACCGGAGCACAGGCAAAAGTCCTTTTGAAATTAATTGTGGAATTCATCCTAGAGGTGTCTTAGAACTTAGTGATATCAGCACAATGACCCACAAGAGTGCTCAAGGAGAGAGTTTTGCTGAAGGTATTAAGGAAATTCATGACAAAGTACGACAGTCCTTGCAACAAAAATCATAAAAATATAAGGAACAAGCTGATCAATCAAGGAGGAACTTGCAATTTAAGGTTGGAGACTTAGTTTTGGCTTATCTTAGAAAGGAAAGACTTCCAAAAGGACAGCCAACCAAGTTGATGATGAAGAAGATTGGGCCACTCAAGGTTGTGCATAAAATTGGCCAAAATGCCTATGAGGTTGAACTACCTCCTTCTTTGGCCATATCTCCTATTTTGAATATTTGTGACTTGTATCCCTATAAAGGAGAATCTCAGACCTCTTAGATAGATACCACATTGCAATCTAAAGAGGATTGGGTGAAGGATTTACCAGTTAATCAACCGGTTCAGTTGGAAAGCATTTTGCATAAAAAGGTCATCAAGAAGACAAGAAAGGGCATCTACAAAAATTATCTTGTGAAATGGGAAGGTCTACCTGATTCAGAGGCTATGTGGATGCAAGAAGCTAACATAATTCATCATGGAGTGCAACTAGCAGACCTGATAACTCAAGGGACTTGAGTTCCTTGCCCCAGTGGAGTATGGTTCAGAGCACCTAGCTCAAAGTTGTCTTTTCTTGCATTTTAGAGTTTTTGTGTGAGTTAAAGTTATTTTATGTTGTAATAAGGTGGAAGAAATCCTATGCTTCTTTTTGAAGCCACAGTTTGGTTGCCCACACTTTTGTTGTGCTTAGGATCCAAAATTTTCATTATCCTGAAATGTTGTCAAAATGTCAATTTTTGGTTTGTACCAGGTGGATGCCTGGAAAATTGCTAGAATGTTTGGAAATGGTTTAAATCCATTTTGGGATGAAATTCGAGTTATGTTTAGGCCTTGAGAGCCTTGGAGTGTGTTTTTGCACTCATAGGTGAAAGTTGTGAAAAATTGGTCATGACAACTTTTGCATTTTTAGGCAAAAGTTGTCCATGAAGGAAATGGCATTGGAAGTTGGTTGGAACCAGCTTAAAATGGTGTATAAAACCTTCTAAGAATCTCCAATAATAGGTTAATCAACTTTTGGTTTGCATTCAATTCATTTGCCAAGGGTTTCCTATGCTTTTCCTCACGTTTGGACTGTTTTTTCTTTGAATTTCTACTTTTGTACAACCTGTACAGTCTGGTACGGTGCTCATAATAGTAGAGGAAGTTAGGAATTTTTTTAATCTTTCCAACAAGTATAATATGAAGGTCTGAAGTTCTTTGGATCAAAAGTTATCACTGTTTTTGTAAAAGTTGCTCACAAACCCTTGAAACTTGGGGTTTTGGTTGTAAAAATGCATTTTACCCGAGCATCCACGAATGGCACAAGGTGAAATCTAGTGGATGGATTGGGTAGGCTCTGTAAATAGTTTTAGAGTAGTCATTTTGTGTTTTTGCAGGCCACAAGGAGGAGAATGGGTGAGATGAATAACACACAAGCTTGTAGCTAGTGTGTGAGGGCAACAGAGATTGCTCATTTTCAGAGCTATGGATAAGTGATACTCCAACAACCCATAGTGTTTTGAAAATTTCTATGGGTTTACTAAAATAATCCAAGATTTTTTGGGTTGGTTATTTTTACTGGTGAATATTTTGGAGCACATCTTCCAAAATTGTCTGGAAGCCCTAAACCCCTTAAAAATAGCTCTTTTTCAGTTACCCTAGTTGTACAACAAACCCACATGGGAAACTTTGTGATCTTGTTTAACTTAAAAATGGGTATCTGAATAAGTAAAAATATCTTGGGGTTGTTAGGAAAGTTTGGGGGAAAATACCAAAAAACAGTCCAAGAAGGGCTAGTCAATTAGGTCTAATAACAGTCGGTAGAAGCAAGTTGAAAGCCTAGGGTTTGGGAGGAAGGTGCAGACCTTGTCAATGCATAAAACGACCTTGAAAATATCTACACAACATAACCACAACCTTTAAACATACTGTTAGAGTGAAGATCCTTGGTGGAGATCTTTGGAGCCTAGTTGGAGCTTTGAGAACCTAGTAGGAGACCATCTCAAAATCAGAGATTTGGGTCAAAACCAACAAGAAATCTCAAGAGGCTATACCTAGGAGGCAAGCCAATAGAGTTTAGGCCTTGGAGGTCTAAGGAGTGTACCCTAACAAGTTACCTTGAAGGAGCTTGAGTAGAAGGGTGAGTTGTGGAGTTGGGGTGAGTAAGAGTGAATTGGAGAGCTAGGCACAAGGCCTCTACATCACTCACCTTACGTGAATGATTTTGTTCTAATTTTATTGTTCCTTGAATGCAAAATTTTTTCTTCAGAATCCCTTTTTTGACACTGAGTCATTATCTTTTAAATTATTCTCGAAGATAATTCCTTGATTTTACCTTATTGAGAATCCTTGACAACACGCATCCTTTGATCTTGTTGACAATTCCCTGATCATTCTATTGACAACTCAGAAATCATCCTTATCCTTATCCTTTGAATATTTGGCTTCTCGTTGTCGTGGCAATGAGCTTTGTTAAGATGACATCTTTGGTACTGTCAATTTTGCTTGCTAATTTGACTCGACTCAACAAACAACCCTCAAAAACAAGCTTCTAAAAATTAGTTGGCGTGTATGTGTCTCAACTTGTCTTCATTCATCCCACGTCGACATGCTTACATTATGTCTACCTTTTTTTTTTCCCCGCGCGAGTGATAAGCAAACGACTTCAATCACCCTTTTGAAATACATTTCAAATTTCCACCGTAGATCTTATCTAGCCTAGTGTGTCATGTGATCACCATCAGTCAATTTGACATTGACCTTCCAATGTGGCAGGTGGGTCCGTCAAAAGCTTGACTAAGCATCACCAAGTCAACTTCCAACTCAACTCTATTAGCGGCCCCACCGTGGGACTTACTTCGGTCTGCTTTGGACATGTGGCATCATCTCATGATGTCGCGGTCCATAACCCCCATGCATCTTCAACTGTGGGGTTGCGAGGGCCGTTGGATTTGCTTGATCTTTACTCCAATGCCAGGGTAACTGCCAATTTTAACAGGTTAATAGTCGATCATCTTTTTGACCATGATTAAAAGATCTCCATCCATTCAAGCACGTGCAAATAACATAAACTTTTAGTAGCTTGACAATTATCAGAAAGTCTTCGGCTATAATATTAAGGCTTAGGAAAATCAACAAGGCACTGGCAAAAATAATAAAGGGGGGGCCGACCATGGGGCCAATAAAACATGAGCGCACGAGACTTAGGACAATATTAAAAGGGCCGACTGAAATAACTTAATGCCTAAGGAAAGACATGGCCCCATCGACGGTAAGTAGACCCTTGACCTTAAGTGGAGAAAAAGATAACAACAAATTATAACAATCTTAGGGTTTTTATGAATACTTAATCAGAATGCATAAAACCCTAAAACTTGAGCCTGAAATACAAGACAAAGAGCAAGGTAAAATCAAAATGACCAATATTTCGCCTAAGACATGAAAATTATTGCTAAATCATTTTCAGGGCTATCAATTCCACATTCTGCTTACGTGTCTATGGTTTCACATTTTTCCATTCTTGAAACGATTCACATTATACATTTTCTAAAAACATTTTACTTGTCTTACCAGTGTTTCCACGTACTGGTTTGCGCTCTGCATTGTACGATAAAAAAATATGTAAACGTCTTTAAGAAGGGCCTATGTTTGTTGTTTTTATAGCCCACATAGTGCTCCTTAATTAGCAGCCCACACATACTCCAAGGCAGCCATGTGAAAGGCCGCCCCTTCCTCCTACGTATCCCCTTTTTAGATTTTTACTTTTAAAAAACAAAAAACAAATTTCTTTCTTTTAATTCATGTTTAGTGTTTTTAGATTTTTTAGATTTTTAAATATAGTTGTAGTTTTTTTTAATTAGATTTACTTTTTAGTTAGTTTTTAAAAAAAAATTAGAAATTAGATTTTTAGAGTTGAGATTTTAAATTAAATTAGATTTTAGTTTTTTTATTAAAATTAGATTTTAGATTTAGTTTGAGATTAGATTTTAAATTTTGTTAATTTATATTTTTTTTAATTAGTTTTTAATTTATTAATTAGATTAGATTTTTTCTTTTGTTAAGATTAGATTTTAAATTTTTTTATTAATTAGACTAATGTTTAGATTTTTGTCAGTGTGTTTTGATTTTTTTTTGTGAATTAATCTTTGTGGCTTTGTGTGGTTGTGCAAGTTCCTTCGTGAGGCATTCATCTATTTTTTCTGGTCAAAGATATTCTCTTGAAACTACTAATGCATTTGGTGCAGGATGCAGTCAAAGAATTCTATGAAAAATTGAGTGTTTGTGATTTCTAAGATAGCTCACACTTCAATTTCTTAAGGTTAATGAACAAGTGCTTGCTTTGTTTTCGTAGATGCCTTGTGTGCGGTAACCTTTAGAGGGTCTGCCTCCCGAGAAGCCCTTAAGGCTTGGTGAGAGGGAACGACCCAAGTGGTAATGGGCTAAGGGCAAGCTCTTTTGAACCATTATAAATAAATGCATTTGTGATGAAATTTGCAAGCGATGGGTGTCGATGTGTCATACCGATGTAAGTTTCCCTCAGTGTCTACGTGGCACGTGAAAAGTTGTAGAGTGTACCCTCTACAGCCTAGGAGGCCTCCATAACGAACTGAAACGCCGCATGTATGGCCACCTGAATCTCCTGTTCTTACGACTTTTAGTAGATATACAAAGTTCACCATGGGGATTTTTCATGGGAACTGACGCTTGTCTACCCCGGAGAAGTGAGTGTCGTGGAGTGGAGCCAGTGGGGTCAAGCATCTAAGTATCCTCTTTGAGTAAGCGTAGTTGAGAAACCAAGTGATATCCAATAGCTATTGTCCTTGCCAACCTTAAGATTTGTTGTCGAAGGTGCATGATTGTCTTGTGTCAAAGTCAAACAAACATTTTGTCTTCCGTGCTTGTTAAAAGTTGACTCAAAAACAATTCTCACAAGTGGTCATAAACAACCTTTGTTATCAAAGTTCAAACAAATTCCAACAAGTCAAACACAAGTTTCAAATCAAAACAAAGTCCAAACAAAGGTCCACATTTTGTCCAAGTATTCATCCAACATTTATGAACATGGCTTGTCAAAACATGGGATATCTTTGTTTCAAAATTCATGTCACTTAGGGTTAGCTCTTGCATAGTTCAAACTTAGGTCTTAAGGCATACATTCATCTTCTTTCATATTAGGTTCATTGCTTGGTCATTTATCCCCTCTTGCACTTAGGTTTAAAGTCAATTTCCTAAGTCTTCATTGCATTATCATTATCCCAAAACTAGGTCTTGGCTTAGGTTGCATTTTGTATTTCCTAAAGTCATTGGTCCTTGCATATATCCTTAGAGCATTAGATCTTGTCTTAGGTTGACATTGTCATACATTTGCACTCATATCCTTAGTTTATATCATATTCTTGGTTCATATCATATCCTTAGGCATTGGTCATTAATCATTGTACTCTTTGCATTTAGTCTCAAAATTAGATTTGTCAAACTTGCAAAAATCAAAACTTTAGGTTAAACCCTAAGTTGTTGTTAGGAAGTCTTGACCTTGTCCTAAAATTTGTCCTTTTATCAAAATCATTTGGCAAACCTATCTTATTATCCAAGCGTATAGGTGAGACATTATCACTTTGTCATTTATTCCTTGTCCTTTAAAGGTCTTGACTTCATTTCAATTTTCTAAGGTTGTGTCTTTAGGATTGTATTTTAAAAGTTTGTCCAAGTCTTCAAACACACACAAAAAACATAGGTTGCATTCAGCCCTAAGTTGCACGTTCATATCCCAGAGTCCCACTTAGTTGCATATCATTGTCATTCCAAAAATTCAAAAGGTCCAAAAATATTTAGTTACATTGTCAATCACCTAAGTTGCATTAGTTGCATACATCATCCTTAAATCCAAAAATCCCAAAAACATTGCATAGTGACATGTCTATTGAAACAAGGTTCTAAGATCCTATGATACAACAAAGTTTGACATATCAATCGAATATTGGACCAATGAATAACACAATGCAATCAAGTTTTAATCCAAGGCAATCACAACTTTATCCAGCCCAATGAAAAGGCAATATAGATCAAACATTTTGTGATGAAACAGGTATCCAAATACAAAAACTAGAAGAGAAACTAGCTCAAGAAAAAGAGATCTTAGAACAAAAAGTGAAAAACCATGAGGAGAATAGATCACAAATATCCAAAATGTTTCAAAAATTTCCAAGTCCAAATCCAAATATTGAGCCAGTTGATGTAAAATTTCTTATCAAACAATCAGATATACCATCTCTCATCTCTCAAATAGAGATGATGAAACAATTTCAAGCAACAAACACAAATTTCAACCAAGTCCCAAGTCAAAATTCACTTGATCAAATTATGTTCAATCAAATCTTGAATCAACAACATATCAAACCAAGATAACCAATGATCCAACAACAACCAATGATCCAACAACGACCAATTCTCCAACAACAACCAATGATCCAACAACAACCAATTATCCAACAACAATTAATGACTCAACATACACAACCAATAGTCCAACATATCCAATCAACATAATCAATGGTTCAATTTCAACAATATGCTCAACCAAATACACAATGTCAACAATTTGTTCTACCAATTGTGGGGTACCAACAACAATGTCATTCAACAAGTCAATATCAACGTCTACAACCACAAATTCAGAAACAAAAATTGCAACTCACACCAAGCCAAATTTCAAACATGTCAGACCAATTCGACCAACACCCAATCCAAAGTAAAAATGTAACACCAAATAAAAAACAAATCACCTTCAAACAAATCCAAAATCCAAACCTAAAAATGTCAAAACCTTACAAGGATTCAAATGTTTTTCCAAAGAAAGGTATCTCTATTACAAAGCTCTTAAAGAGAGTCTTACGTGATTTTTTTGAGAAAGATCAAAGTCATATACCTATGTCTAGCAATGGCTCATCGCCCTATAAGAAAATTGACTCTCTAGTGGCATCTATCCCTACACCTTTTGAAGCTTCACAAGAACCTCCCATATCATCTCCTAAAGCTTTACATGAGCAATTTCCAACATCACCTCCAAATGATACATCAAATAATGCATCCTCCCAAGGGTTGTTTGCAATAGAAATACATGCTAATCTATGTCTTTATACAAATCCCTTGTACTATTTAGAAATGAAAGATTTAATGCCACCGGATGCTTCTATTTTAGAGAGTCCCATTCAAAGTCCATCTCTCTTATGTCAAGGCATTGATCCTTTTCCAAAATCCCCCACACATATCCAAATTCCAACCCCATGTCAAGAGGATGATTCAGAGCACAAAGACATAAGTCTTGAAATGGATCAAGATCAAGACCCTAAAAATTTTCCATTATATACTGTATTTGACCAAGATCTCATTTCCTTTGATGATCCCCCTAACCCTATCCATTTTATCCAAGAACAAAACACTTTTTCAAGTCCTATTGGCATCCCACTCCTTGAGCAAGGTCAAGATATCTCTTCCATTCTTCCTAAAAATCCCATTGAAAGTCAAGAATAGAGTACCTTTAAAGAAGAATTCAATGATTTTCCTCCTTTTCAAGATCAAGGTATCCTTTCAGCTTCAAGTCCACCACAAGATGCTATCATTCCTCCATCTCAATATCCTAATCCTCCATATACACTCCAAGATCTCATTTCTTTTGATGATCCCATTATTTCCCCCATTCCATCTTATGAAGAGCCTATCATTGATTCTAATCCCCCTCATGAATCTAACATATTGGTGTAAGATGTTCATGAACCCCCTACATGCACAATGGGTTCCTCCACTTTGGTCTAGTCTGCTCCACTTCATGATCCCATTATTTCTCCCATATCATATCCACCTCAAAATGGACTCGCTTCTTCTTCCCAAAGAAAAGAGTCTTCTATAGGTCAAAATATTTATAAAGGCAAAGGGGTAGACTTCCACAAGTAAGAATCCCTCCATGTTAAATAAAATATTAATGGTCAAGGCCTTAGTGACATTCCTCAAGATGTTGGTAACCTTCCATCAAAATCCAAACACACACCTTTCCCTTCATCGCTTCCATCCATTTTAGGTCTTTATATCCCTTATGCAAGGTCAGAAAAGGCACACATCCTTGAGAACTTTCCATCCATCCAAACAACCTCCATTTCATTCCTATCCATCCATACACTTATTTTCCCCTCCAAGCAATTTGGATGCCAAACATAAAATTCATGTCCAAAAATCCACATACAGACAAAGATCAACATGTCCCATCTAATTGACATGTCAAAGCAAAGCAAAATAAATCCAGAAAGAAAAAGAAAAAGAAAAAAGGCCACAAAGGTCCATTTCTCAAAACAAAGAAAAGTCAAAATATATATGGGTTCCTAAATCTCTAGTGCAAGCAATGCGTTCTAAGGAACTACAAAAGCATGAAAAATAAAAAACCATGTGGATCCCGAAGAAGCTCCTTGAAGCACAACAATCTCAAGAAAAATCCAACTTGGAATCCAAAATTGCTACTCCTCCAACCAAATCTATAAAATCTATTCCTCCATCACCTCCTTCATCCATTATGGGTCCTTATGTCCCAAAATCCATGGCCTTTCCTCCATCAAAATGTCAAAATATGAGATCCACTTTTCCTCCATCAGTCCACCACCCCTCAAGGTGTGTGCCAATGTTGATCTTGCCTGCATTTCCATCCGCTCAAGCCCAAATCTTCCAATACCCTATCCATTATCCAACACCTCTTTTTCATCCCATCATCCATCCTATCCAATCTTTTGCATAAATCCTTGCCTTAGTCCCATTTCATTTTCATGTCATTATCTTTCCAACGTCTTTGAGCATGATTTTAATAGTCATGGGCCATTTTTAAAGGCTGCTATCCAAACAAGAAGATGCTTGAGTCCTTATTCCATCCCCTATCATGTGTCCATTTTTTGCTAAATAGTCAAAAAATACAAAAAAAAAAAAAAAAAAAAAAAATGAAAAAAGAAAAAAAAGTGAAAAAAATGAAAAGAAAAAAAAAGTAAAGAAAAATAATTTGTCCTCTGGTGAAAACCTGGAAAACAGGCACCTTGGGCAAGTACCATGATGAAAACCTGGCAAATAGGTGTCATGCGTAATCCTTCATATTCTTGCATTCCACACTTGGGGGCATGTTTCATTTATGCTATCCTATCACATCATATTGCCCTTCATTATTCCATCATATCTTATCATACTCTTGTCATACGCTCCATTATCCTATCAACTCTCATATCCATATTCCCTTTTCCACATTTGATCTTGATAAGGCTGAGGATCTTCATGAATGTCATGCATCCTGTTCACAGCTTTCATTCTATCATAGCTTTTGTTTTTTATCCATTGGCTTATTACAACCTTTCATCCACATTCCTTGGCTTATTGCAACCTTCTGTCATTATTACACTCTTTTTCATCCCTTGATCTTGATCCAATATAAGGACGTAAAATGCAAAACATGGTTTCAAAAGTCTCTTGACATGTCCCTCATGCCATTCCATTGCTTTACATTGTCATATCCAGTCCCTTATCCCATTGTGTGATTGCCCTTGAAAATTGAATCTTCTTTGTCTCCATAAGAAATGACCTTTGTCTCCCCTCTATCCACCACCATTTCAGCAAGCTTATTTATCCATTGTCATATTCCTTTCCTTGCTAGACACTGGGGGGAAAATCCCTAAAAATCAAATAAAGTCTTGAAAAAATTATAAAAACATTAAAAAAATATCCTGAAATAATCCCAAAAACTGTAAAAACATCCTGAAATAATCCAAAACATTTACAAAATGTCCTGAAATAACACAAAAACATTGAAAAATGTCTTGAATAAAACACAATTTAAAAAAAAATAATTCACAAAACCCCTAAAAATTTGAAAACATAAAAAATCCAAAAACAAATGCTTTCATTTCATTTTGCCAATAAACTGTCCCCTTTGTACATAGACAAATATTTGAGTGGACATCAAACAGATAACACAATAAAACATTGTGCTTAACAAAGCACACATTAACATATGAATTGTTCAACGAACCAAGCATTCACATTGATCGAACTTGTCTTATCAATTAATCAACATCAACATTGACGGTCCTTTGTCAACATTATCATGGGTCTTATATAGGGTGTGATATACTTGAAACCAGACCATGTCCTGTCTTAGACGGGGTGCTACATTCCCTGAAACCAGGCAGCATGATCGTCCTACCATCAAACAAACATTATCACTTTTGACAACAAGATCAGAATGGCTGCTTGACTTGTTTGAATTTGTGGATCTTATTTTTCATTGATTTATTTTTTATCATGTTCCTATGTTGCTCAATGATGTCACTGAGCGATTTAGAGCGGTCGGGATGGCTCATGGTCTTTCTTGTTTTTTGTTTTCTGTTTGGAGAGTGTTTCATAACATTCTGGGGCAAGTATGTCTTAGGATGGTTGAACCATTCCTTGTCTGTGAACATGTTTGTTTTACACAAAGGGACTGCATTATCACTTTGGCTTTCAATGCCATGGTGCGCCACATCCGTTTTGCCATATCAAATAAAGGTTCTCACCTACTATTAGCATTTGTGAAAGCAATATTTCATCACACTAATCATTCTTCACTTCTCACTTGCATTTCTTCCAGCTAACATTTGTTCTATTCCATCAATCCTTCTATCTATTCATCATATTAGTCATTATCGTGCTATCTATTCTATCTAATCAATCAAGAATTTCTTCATTTGATATCAATCACCCCTTTTCTACAATCAATTAGCATTCTTCACTTTTGACTAACTATTTTTCTCTTCTTTTGAGAGATCATTTCATACATAAACAATCTCTTGAGGGGGCATCCTACCTCCATCCCTTGGTTTGTTGGGGCACGATTTCTCGAATTTTTCTTTGAAACAACGCTCATAATCGCATTATCTCAAAGAGGGGCATAATGTAAACACTAGAAAATGGTCAACACCCATGTCTCTTATTTTTTAGCATATCATGTGCATAGTCTTTAATTAAACCCCTTTTACTAACAATTCTTCTAAGTTCTAAATAAATAAATTTAATAATTTATTTATTTGTCCCCTTTGTCCATTAATTAAATAAATTCATTTTATTTAATTAACTAACTCATAAATATGAGCAATAGATTAATAAATCATATTTATTAATTTATCATATCTATCTTCCTCCAAAATAAAGGTAATTAATAAATTTAATTTATTAATTCATCTTTATTTTTCTTTTTGTGAGGAGATAATTAATAAATCTTGTTTATTAATTATCTCTATTTATCCTCTCATGTGAAGATATTTCTTGCTATTCCTATTTTTTTATTCTTCTATTTTATCCTCTTATA
This sequence comes from Cryptomeria japonica, assembly GCF_030272615.1. NCBI lineage: Eukaryota > Viridiplantae > Streptophyta > Pinopsida > Cupressales > Cupressaceae > Cryptomeria > Cryptomeria japonica. The sequence continues at coordinate 662,757,580 of NC_081414.1, forward strand.
TGGAGATATTTAATAATGTCTAATTATTAAATCTTTTCTTAAAATCCTTCTAATTTTTGAATTTGGAAACTAATATCTTTCCTTGATTTTGAAAAATCAATCTTTTTGACAATATCTCATTAATCTTAATTTTTAAACTAAAAAATGAGGTATGCATCTTCAAAAAACTGCTTTTAGGGAGAGGATATTTTATTTATTTTTAATTCTTCTATTTATCTTTTCGAATGAAGATATTTAATAATTTTTAATTATTAAAATCTTCCTAATATTTTCAACTTGCTAATTTGGTATTTATGAGAAGATAATTAAAGATTTTATTATTTATTCTCATAATATCTTCCCATTTGCTTTCTTCTATCTTCATTCTTCCTCGAATGGCAGCTTTGTCGTGCACTCAATCAGGTCCGTTTATCTAACCAAAAATCTTTTCAATCTTAGTCATCCAATCAATCCCCAATTTTTCTATAAATTGGAATCTTTTCTCATTCAATTTTAACCAGGCTTCGAGTACCCTTATTTTGTCGATTTCACTCTATCTTTGCAATCATGTTTTCCAATTGCACTTGTCTTGTAGGTGAGATCCACAAAAATCCCATTTGAAGGTGAAAGAATAACAATGGAGGTCAATGAAGGCAACACATTAAGATGGTTTGTGTATTTATGTTAATGTTTTTCTTTCGCTCTTTCATTGAATGTATTAGGATTCATTTTCCTAACTTGTTTTTTGTGGTTAGCTAACTCATGTTTTATGAATCTTATGTCAGATTTCCTAAGTACACTATCCATAACCAAAAAATGGCCAAATGAGTTAGCTATCCCTTAAAAAACCCTCATATTCCACAACTTTGAAGGGAGCATGGGAAGGCAAACCCAAGTAGGAGCCATAGGCCCAAGTTCCACCAAAGAATCAAAACTAGGTTCCATTTATAAAGAGACAAGTAATTTCATGAGTTAACCCCAAATGTCCATGAATCCCTAATAAGAACTTTAGCCAAATCCTCATTAGTAACAAAAAAAAAGGCTATTAGGCATAACAAATATCTTAACACTTCTTTTTGAATGCCATGTCGAGTCAACATACCTCCCAACTTAGTCAATATTAGGGTGAAAATCAAGGAACTTATCAACTAATAAGAGCCTCATTTCTGTCATGGCAACATTCAACGTTTCATCGAGGACATCCACCTCAAGATCGTGTACTTTGCAGGATGGCTGTAACACATCTAGAAAGATAGCATATCCCAGTTTGGTAGGACGGCCAACAACTAGTTTTTCTACAAATTAGACAGGTTCTTCAATGGAAAGAAAAAGATCCCAAAGAATATGACGGAGAGGAAGGGGATCCCACAGGGAGTTCACCTACACTTTGGCTATCGTCCTTCTCTAGAAAAGAACAATTTGATGGGAGACCCACATGCAGCCCCTCCCTAATAGACCCATTAGAAAAATGTAGAAAATAACAAGCTACACTCTCAAAATCATACCCTAAGTCTCATATGTCTTGTGTTGTAGAAAAAAATATTGCAATCCAAAGTTAAAAGTGAAATCCTTATTAGATTATATTTGTCTCCATGCTTATAGTATGCAATTGATTATCATAGTTACCTGAATACCTTGTTTGGTAATGTCTAGAAAACCCTATTCTTCTTGTGGTCAACCAGTAAAGAGTGTTTTCTTAGCTATGTTTAATTACATTTTATTATCAATTTTAATGTGGACATAAATTTTAATGGCTTTTATTGCAATATTAATACTTTAGGATTAAATATGCCTTATGTGTATTCATGCATCATTGGGGCATATGGGTGATTTTGGGTGAATTGAAATGTTATTTTCTTTATTTTATTTTATTTTTTCAAAAAATTAATTTGTCAGTGGGATTTTATTTGAGCAAATTATCTCATTTTTACATAGTTTTATTTTGGGGATTTTGAGCTCTCAAACCCTTCTGCATTTGGAAGTTCGACAATTTGATATTTGGAGAGGATTTTTTGGGGGAGTTTTTGTGGGCATTTATTTATTAAATAAGGAATTATTTTTTAATATCATTTATATTTTTCATAATCAATCTCCATTAAGCTACCCTTTTGGGTTTTCAACTAATTCTAGTCAAATCCTAATATTGGTTTTGTGACTTGTCAACACACTTTGATACAAATATTTGTTTTCTTATGATGGTCTAGATAAGATTTCAAAGCCTAAAATTATGCAACTCTATGGAGTGGCATACTTCCTTCAATTAATAGATATTTTTTACTTAACACTTTCTTATTCCCTTTCATTTATTTATGGTCCTCTTTATACACTTAATTTTTATTTTCACTTAGATTTTCACCTTTTTTTGAGTGGTAGTTCCTCTACATTGCTTTGCATTGTTTTATCACTTAAATATTATTTCATTTTTTCATCACCAATACTTTGATATTTACCATGTTCAATGGATTGGTAAGTTATTGTTATTTTCCTTGCAAGGACATTGACTATACACTCAAATAGTGCATTCAAGAACAAGGGAGACAATGGTTTTTACATGACATAAATAAGGCATAAGAAAGGGTTTTCCTTAAAGTATGAATTAATATGATTTTTTCATGGGTACTATTGGCTACTCCAAATAGAAAAGTATGAGTAAGGAAGTCTTGATAATTCTTGAATGGGTATACCATATTCATGAATGCATGTGCACACAACTCTTAAATGTATAAGAAAGTTCTAGAGAAGGTTAGATCATATCTAAAACATAATCTAAATAATATATTGTGAGGAAAAGGGATAGGGAGATTTATAGGGTTCAAGAAAAGAGATAAATGGCATAAAAACAAAATGAAAATGGTCGGAAGATAATCACTAAGGAGAGATAATAGTCAGCATTCCATTGAACACACACCTTTTCATTATCCATGAATACACACATGCCAATGGTAAGAGTACATCAATTTACAGACACAAACTTGTCAATTTGTACAAAAATAAAATAAAAAAATAGAAATAATGGATATTTAGATACATCAATATGTACTTATTAAATAGTTATGCTAGGGAACACTCCCTATGATAGGATATGAAGGGTGGAAGCTTAAAACAACATTCTATTAATCATGAACTAAAATATTAATGGCTAACTAGCCAATTTTGTTAGAGAGGACAATAAATCTCAAATTTAAAGATAGAAAAAAGGTATTTAGAAATAGGACATTTATTGCACATGTAGATTTTAGAAAAGAAGTAATCTTAGTTATCAAACCAATAGAGTTAAGGGACTTGAATGATTTGAATGGTAAACCTAAAATAGACATATCCCCTTTTAGGGAATCTTGTCTCACACACCACATAAAAGTGCGATGAAGCTTTAGTTTAAATATTTAAAAGGTGTTTGGAATAACAAATGATATTTTTATTAAAGGCAAAAATGCCAGAGATGAGACTACAGAAAGTAAGGATAGTGGTTTGTTTCAACTTTGATTCTGAGACCGAGGGAGAGTTGGAAGAAACTAGCAAAAAAGGGAGGATTAGGGCTAAGAAGAGGAGGATTATTGTGGAATCTGAAATGTCGGACTCTAAAACCGATTCCCTTGAGGAAAAACCTGTTAAAAAGAGGAAAGGGAAAGCCTCTGGAAAGAAGGCTCAGAAAAAGAACACTAAAAGGGGTAGCAATTTTGATCTCAATTATGTTCTGGTTGAGTCTGAGGAGGAGGATGATGATAATAAGAGGATTGATAGTCAGGACAAAGAAGGGGAGGGTAACCCGGTTAAGGATAATTTGGAAACCTTGGAGACCGTGAAAACCACTAGACTGCATAACGAGGAAAAAGGGGGTCAAAGTGATAGTGGTGACAAAGATACCATTAAGGCTTTCTGTGAGACCATCACTACTCTGGTGAAGGATATTAGAAGTTTGAAAACAGATACACAGGCCATGGCAAGAATTATAGTTGGTGACAAGCCCTTGGCGGAGCATGTCAAAGAGTTAGTGGCCGTTCTGCATAATGCGCAAGCTATTGAATGTATGGTTGGAAAAATCTTAGCCATGGAGAAAAAGGTCAATGAGATGGGAGATAGAAAGGAAATGGACAACAAATTGAAAGATTTTGGCAGCAAAATTCACAAGCTGGAGCACAATATCAAGCAGCTTGCTGATCAAAGTTTCCAAATTCTTAAATCTTCGGTGGACAACATGAACATCTTTATCAACAAATACGAGAACAATGCAGAGAAGGAAGGTGATAAAGAGCAGGTGAACAAGAAGGGTCATGAAAGGAGGACCAGAGCCAACACAAAGAATAAAGTCGACATTGAAGGTCGTGAGCTGGAGGATATGAAGACCTCAGCAAACAACATGAAACAAATGGTTGTTCACACTGAGGAGATCCTGAATAGTATTTAGTTCTAGTTGTTGTCCTTGGTTCTGTCTCTTTGCTATCTTTTGCTTTCCTGTTGCTGTCTGTTCCGAGTTTTATGTAATTATGTAATGATGTTTTAAGTTGTGCCCATCCGGTGAGTTCATTTTGACTTTTTGAAGTGAACAGGCACTTTTTTATGCTTTTATGTTCTCCTGGCTTGTAAAAGGTTCGGGTACCTTTCAAATACCTGTTTTTACTTAATCAAAACAAATGATATTTTTAAATAACATGATAAATTTAAAAGACTTTGAATAAAAGCAGGGATTTCTTTAAAATTAGAATGTAGTGAGAATATCACAATAGGTACACCAATAAATATATAAATTAATTGACAATTGAATGTTCTATAAGCTAAAGTATGGAAAGAAAAGAAAAGATAAGATGTTCCATAATTTATTGGTTGAAGAAGGTTAAACACAATAAAAATAAGAAGAAAGGTTTTGGAATTACTATAGATACAATAGTAACTAAACAATATATTTGGGATTGAAAGTTCTAGAAGCTAGTGTATGGAAATACTTTTTTCTTTAATTAAAGAAGGTTAAAGGATATAGAAATGGGAAGAAAGATTTTGGAGCACAAATGAAGGAGACCTAAGAATGGTGGTTGTGATCTTAGAAACTACAATAGTGACAGTAGTGAGCTCAAGAACCAAACATATGTTTGAGTTGGAAATGATGAATACAAAATTGTAGGATTGTAGAAACAACTATTTAAAGCACATTACTAAGTTGAAAACCATATTACCAACTTGGAAATTATCGAAGTGTTCTCTTCTTGGATCCTAATATTTTTTTAATTAACTTTATAGTTTTTTATTGTATCCTAGTAATTGTATATTATCGATCTGATCTACTTGTCTTGAGATTTAATAACATAAATTTTATCTGGGGACCAATAATGTTTGGTTGTATATAGAAGGCTACCTTGGTCAATTGCCAAGTTGGTACATTTCAACCTTGACACTAGATTGTCTAGTTTGAAATTGTGTGAGTTCCCTAAGGTGAAATGAGTGGGGTGGTGCATGCATTAAAAGTTTGGACAATCTTGTTTTCTATTATGTGTGTGAAGTGCTTTTGTGAATGGAGGAGATGTAAGAATTAGATTTATTAAGATCTCATGAGAAGAAAAAAATAAAAAAGGTACGAGATTTGACTATAAAAGTCTATAAAAAGAATATGACCGCTAAGAAATGATAAAAAGTTGAAAATAAAAACTTAAAATTTTTTGATAAAAAAATTCAGATTTAGTAGACAATGTGTTTTCCCATTATCCTATCATAAATTAATATTCACCCACTATACTATTTTATATTAAAAAATCATAGAATGGTGTGAAAAACAACTCCACTAGCACTTTTCTAGATAAATTCCACTATTTTGATCTTTAGCTCATTCTTTATTCTATTTTAATTAATTGGCTTATGTGGCAAGGACTCTCTTATTCTTTGTGTGGGTCCCAACTTTTACTTTCGACCAAGTGAAGTTAATAGCATAAAAATATCTGCATCTATTTTTTTTTAAATTGATTTTGTGACGTCTATTCTAAATGGTACTGCAAAAATATTATTTGAGATTGGTTTAATAAAAAGATGTACTTTATCAAAATGTTTAATAAAGTACCCTTTGACACATCAACATCCTTAAGATTCTTCCTTAGATATATCATGCTTAATGTCAAACTTAAAAAATAATTTATAGGGGCAACAATGAACATAAATTATAATTGGAGTGTATGTTGGTTAAGTCTAGCATTGAGATAATTGGACCAAATGGAGGTTATTGGGCACCAAAAACGGTGGTAATAACTTTGTCATAAGGGCAATGATACCAATGAACTGAAAAAAAGATTCAATGTGGAGTTATATTTGGGTAGAGGATGTGGGCATTGTTAACTAGCAAATTATTTTAATGGGAAAGGTTTATTGGGGGAATTTTAAGGATCTTTTATGTTATTTTGGTTTGTGAGTGTTATTAGTAATTATTTTTAATTGGAAAAAGTTAAAGAATTAATAGTTTTTATATATAAAAAATTAAAATTTGTATGGTTTATAAGTAACAAGAGTAGTATATTGATATTTTTCGAAATTGTAATAATTAAATATATAAAGTACAAAAGATTATAAGCAAGATAGTTTATATGTGTATTTGTTTTATTTTTTCAACATACCAAATTTGTACATAATAAAGAACAAAATATTCATATTGTTCCATCTCCAAGATATATTGGTTTAACTTTGAGGGTTTAACCCATCACAATCAACTATCAATTTCTATATCATTGGTATTGTAATTCTAAGCATGAGATATAGCCAAGTGATCAAAGAAAGTGATTATTCTATTAGGAAAAAGATTGAAAGAGAAATTGGATTTTACTTCGACAACTTTTATACTATCTAGACCACTACTCTTGCCTTTTTGGGAATGAAAATAAATTAAGATACCATTTCATATATCTCATTATGTACATTTGTTGTAATCACACATGGAGGGTCTAGAGAGAGAAAAAAATTTAGTAGTGGAGATAAGAGTTAACATAATAGAAAAAAGCGGGAGTGACAAGGAGCGGGAATCCCAAATTTCAAATCTGGGAATGGAGGACTTCCTGGGGAAGGCAATTTTTTTGGGGTCAGAACTAGCAATCAAGCAAGAGGATAGGCATCTCAAGGTACATAAGAGGACAAGGAAACAGTCAAATCGGTGGAGGATAAAGATTCCAAAACTGGGGACCCACATGATAGAGGTAAAGGTAAAAAATGGTCTTCGCTTTTTGGAGTGAAGCCGCTGGCTAAATCAGGGCTCCCGAAAGTTACAAATATCTCTTATCCAATTTCAGGGTTGATTGTTATTTTTGTTCCAGATAAACTGGTAGATATAACTGTTGCTAGCTTAACCATGACTTTAGTTAGACGATTTACTGGTTTTAGGCCTAACATTGACGTTGTTAGGAATTTCATAAGGAGGAAATGGGTTTTAAAAGGTCAAGTGGATGTGGCAGCGCTGCCTAGGGGGTTTTTTTCCTTTGCTTTTAACTCTAAAGAAGATATGAATAAAGCTCTATGTGACGGTCCATGGATGTTCGACAAGTCAACTTTGGCTCTTCAGAAATGGGTCCCGAACCTTGCCCTTGATGAATCCTTCTTTGTTTCGGTGCTAGTCTGGACTCGCCTCTCGGGTCTCCTACTGAAATTCTGGAATGAGGAAGTCTTTAAGGGTATCGCAAATTCTTTTGGAGAACTTCTTTCGATTGATCCAATGACGGTGGCTAGATCAAGGTTAGTCTTTGCTCGCATCTGTGTAAATGTTAATCAAATGACGGATATGCCCCAATCAATAGAGATTATTTCTAAACTAGGGAAATGGACCCAAGCTATTGAATATGAATCACTCCCATTTGCCTGTTTCCATTGAAAGAAATCAGGGCATTGGGAAAAATCATGTCCACTTAAGAAGAGTAAGGAAAGTAAGTCTGATAGCAATGTGAAGTATAAAAAGATTTGACAAATGATTGATAAAAAAGGAGACTCATCCGCTGAGTGTGATCAAAATAAGGAAGTAATGGAGCCAGTAAATGAGGTTAATAAGGGTGAGAACAGTAATAATGAAAAACAAGATTGTGTCTGCTCTAATATCCAAACAAAGAGTACTAAAGAGGGGGAGCAAGGTAGAGAGTTGAACAACAAAAATAACCCAGAGGACTACGAGGTTGGATCTGTCAGTTAGGAGAAGGAAGAGGTAAGTCCCAATGAAGTTGTGCCTGTTTCTTCTTTCTCAAAATCTATTGAGGAAAATTTTAATGAAGCTCAAGAGTTTAACCCTTCAGATTTAGAGCCCTTATTGCTTTTAACTAATGGAAGCCCAAAGCCTCCTCAATGTAAAACCCCATCACATACTGTGGTAATGGATATCCTGGAAGGAAATCTCAGGATTCTTGGTTCGAAAGAGGGAAAATTGAATAAGGAGGAACTCAATGGAGGTATCTCAACTAGAAGCAGGAATAAGAAAAAGGCAAATGTTGGAAGCCAGAACAAAAAGCAGGGGAGGCCATCTCTAAAACATCAAAGGGAATAGGAAAGTTGGAACAACTGTGCTGATGGAACACAACGTTCCATCGATTCAGCCCTATCTTTGGTTAAAGTATGAAGATAATATCCTAGAACATCAGAGGGCTAAATGCCCCTCATAAGCAAGATGTGTTACAAAACATCATAAGAGATCATAAACCGGATGTGGTCCTTGTTCAGGAAACCAAGATGTCTAAGGATAAAGTGGAAAAGATTAGAATTTTTAAAAATAATGGTGTCATAGGATCTAGCTTAGAGGGAGCTTCTGGAGGAACTGCAATTTTTTGGAACCATTAAAGGTAAGGAAATCATCTCTGCTTTTAATAGGAACTCTGTGTAGCTTGAGCATATCAAGGATAACTTTGTATGGGTGTTAACCAATGTCTATGCGCCTAAAACCAAAACTGGGAGAACTAAATATTGGAGAAGCCTTGTTGATGACAGACTTAAGTTTGCTGATCAAAGCAGGATAATAATGGGAGATTACAATACTCCGCTAAAAGAGGAAGAGAAGATGGGAGGTCTCCCCTTGCAGCTTGATGGGAAACAAGACCTTATGGAGTTCATTAATGATCAATCTCTTATGGATGTGGATCTTCAAGGGATTAACTATACCTGGACTAATAGAAGAACTGGAGCAGACCTGACTCAAGTGAAGCTAGATAGAACTTTAATTTCTCTTGAGTGGTTAGCCAAGTATAGTTGCTCTCTTGCTTCTATTATAAAAATTGGGTTAGGCCATTATCCTATCTCTTTTACTGCCAACTCTTTTTCGGCTAAGAGAAACTTCCCTTTTAGGTTTTGAAAAAGTGTGGTTATCCCATCCATCCTTGGAAGCTTGTGTTGCTGATTGGTGGAATTCTGAGGTTGAGGGTAGGGCTCTCTTTAGAATAGCTAAAAAGCTCAATATTATAAAGGCTAAAATTAAAATATGGAATAAAGAGATTTTTGGGGACATCTTTAAGAGTAAAATTCAAATTAAAACTGATATAAAAGAAGTTCAGGATAGAATCCAAGAGAATGGGATGTTTGATGAACTGAGGGGGGTGAAAAATGTAATTTTGTCTAATACCACACCATTATTTCTGTAGTCACATAAATCTGTCCACTTAATTAAATGAATACTTAGTATTTATTTGATTATTTAACCATCAATTAATAATTAATTAAATTAATATTTAATTAATTCATCTTAACCCTCTTCTCCTATTAATTAAATAAATTATTCAATTTATTTGATTTAATTCACTTAACCAAATTCATACCATTAATTAAATAAATAAATCATATTTATTTAATTAAATCTTCTCTCACATTTAAATAAATTAATATTTATTTAAATCCCCCAAAATCCCACCTCTCACATTTAAATAAATTAATATTTATTTAAATCCCCCAAAATCCCACCTCTCACATTTAAATAAATAAATCATTTATTTAAATCACCTTTATCCTCCACCCACTTGTATTTTCCTACAAAAGCAAGTTGCACAACTATTTTAAATAAATTATTTATTTAAAATCCTATTTATCCTCACCCACTTGAAACCTTTAATGGTTTCCCTTAAAGTAGTCAAACTTGATGGCTTTAAAGTCTTCAAACTTGATGGCTTCCTTCTATAATCTTCTTAAGACTTTAATGGTTTTCCTTAAAGTCTTCAAGCCTTTAATGGTTTCCCTCAAAGTCTTCAAGCATTTTAAATGCTTTATCTTCTTTTTCTCATTTAAATAAATTAATATTTATTTAAATATTTATCCAAATTCAACTTACACCATTTAATTGAAATAAATGATTTTATTTTAATTGAAAATACCAAAATTTCTCCCACTTGCATTTTCCTACAAAATCCACTTGTATGCCTAAACCCCTTCTAGATTCTTCTAAACCCTTCCTAATTAGCCTAATCCATCCCCTAAATATTGTCACATTCCTAAGCAAATTGGAGTCACTTCTCAAAGACTCCAAAGTCTTTGAAAAGCAATTAATGCTTTGTGTGTTCAACAAATTAACCCTCAAAGTCTTGGATAACCTTTGAAAGCTTCCAACCTTCAACCACTAAATGGCTCAAAGTCTTGGATAACCTTTGAAAGCTTTCAACCTTCAACCACTTAATCCCCAAAGTCTCCAATAACCATTAATGGTTAATTCAACCCTCCCACATGGTTAAAACATTTGTTTTGACTCAACCTCTACCCAACCCAAAGGTCTCATCAGGCCATTAATGCTGTGACCATGATTATCTCTTAAACATTTGCACAAAGGTTTATCCTTGGATTAACTCTTAATCCAATGGGTAATCTTAATTTAGACTTGACCCTTACCTTCTAGATAACCATGAGGTCTTCTCAGGCCTTTAATGCCTCCAACCTCTTCTCTCAACCCAATCCTATGTTGACACTTGTCACCATTTTATTGGTGCCAATTGTGCACATGGATCCCCAACTTTCAAACTTGGCCCTTTATTAAACCATTCAATCTTAACCCTTCATTTCCCTATTTCTTCTATAAATAGAACCCTTCTCCTCAAGCAAAAGGGGAAGCATTTTAGAGTATTGTTGTTATACTGGCATTAGCATAGAGCTTTCTCATAGCATCACTATCTACACTTGCATAGCATTTGCTTATCATATTCAACCATCTTGAATCTCCATATGGCATCCATGGCTAGTGCTAAAAGCTGAGAGCTACACTCATTTGGGACTTGGAGAGGAGAGAAACAAGGGAGGAGCAACTATGAGCATCTTGATTAGCTATTTCATTTTATGTTTATATGCTTTCTATTTCATGCTTAATATCTCTCTTGATATGCCTATTTAGGATAATCTTTTGTTGCTAACACTAACATTTGTTTCTTGTGCTCTTGTGTGTGTTGCCATCAAACAGATTTTCTAATCCTTTTTGCAGAGCATCATTTGGTGAACCCGACGTGAATCCAAACACCAAAAGGATCATTTTTTTTTTTTTTTTTTTTTTAACCAATAACATGTTTGAATGTTGAAAATGTCACACAGGTTGCGATTTTGACACTGTTTTGGTGCGTTTGGCATTATTTTGGCGCTATTCCCCCTGTTTCAGTGCTTTTCCCTTCTCTGTCTTTCCCTTTCTTTTAATACGTTTGTGTTAAATAGTGCCTCTGTTCAAACGCAGACTAGCGCTATTGTAACAAAACGTTGTACAAATCACTTTGTCACCAAAAAAAATAAAAAACCAAAAAAAAAATAAAATTTAGGCTTGTAGAAGCCCACCAAATAGGCGGATTTTACTAACTATTTTTCTCTTTTGTGCAGATTTAAATTAGATTAAAGAGTAGATTTATATTTTTTACTAACTTGTTTTTGAAGTTGGTTTTAAAAATGAATTCACTTTTTATTTTGGTTTAAAATTAACTTCACATTTCAAATTTGGGCTTTTGAAAAAGAATCACACATTTGTTTGGGGCTATTAAAAAGAATTTCATTGTTCAAAGGTAAAAAGAACCACAAACTTATACAAAAACAACTTTTTTTTTTTTTGCAAGTTAGAAAACAAACTTCGTTTTGGTGCTTAAAATCAACAAGGCAAATTTTATTTCTTGCATCAAGATAAAACTCACAATCCACACTTCCATTTTTGGTGCAAATAAAATTCACAATCAACTTGTCTCATTTTCAAAGCAATTTTACTTCATGCAAACGTGTTTTTCATTAAGTTGACCAGGATTTTCAAATTCTAGTTTACTCAAACAATTGCCTTTGAAAATTAAAAAGAACACCATGATTGTTGGAGCAACATCTCCAAATAGTTAGATCACATTGCAATGATAGATTAAAAAGAACAAGTGTTTTTCGTGCTTGGCACACTTGTGCAAAGAGTTGGTCGAGTGGTCCTACTTCTAACACACACTATCCTCTCCCTTGGCTTTCGTGGTCCTAGGTGCAAGAGAAAAGTGTTAGTAACACTCAAACATTTTATCTTTTTAAGAGAGGCCTGCCAAGGGATCGATACTCTTGGGAACGACCTCGAGCGGTAAATCCTTCGAGCCGCTATAGAAATCAGGTGAGAGCGAAAGCTGTAGCCTTGGGTATAGCTGTTCCTACAGTGTAACTGGCCGAAAGGACAAATGGGCCCCACCACCAGTTACAAGGCTCTTAAGTGAGTCACTGCAGAATGAACTTATGTCCAAAGCCATCGAACATGACTAAACACTTTTAAGTAGTAGCCCACCTGTTCTATTGATTGAGGATATTTGAGGTATAATTTAGTGCAAGAGCATAGATGGTTTTGCTCCCAAGATACTCACCATACATATTTCCTTGAGTAGAAACATAGCTTTTTGAAAGGTCACTTGTGACTTGATAAAAGTGGTGACTCCCCCATCATAGGGATCATCTATTTGTTATGCTCGCGCAAGACTTAGTATATCACATCCTTACCTGCCACGACGGGATTCATAAGGTATGTAGTACCAAAGTCGAAGAAATATCAAGATGTGGGCTAAATTTATCACAACTGGCCATTTGACCATAGGGATAAAGAGTGTTTGAAGTGTGTTCGTTTTACAGACCTAGTGCAAATTGAGCCGACTTCAGGCTTTGGAAATACACCTTAAAATAAATCTAAAGGAAGGGTCAAAAACAAGTCCAAGGATTGGGTTGATCTAGACCCATACTCATTTGTGCCTTTGAGGCTACAATCTTGTGTTTGTGTGCTTGCTTTGTTTTCTTGTCAAGGAAAAATCAAAAAAATCAATCCCAAAAACAAAGTATTCATCCAACATCTGTCAACACAACCAAAAACATCAAAAACAAAGTGCAAACAACACAGAGTCACAACTTTTATGACCATTCTTCACATCTTGCGAAAGAAGAAGGGTCATCAGAATATCACCTTGAAAAGGAGACCACTAAGCTCAAAGGCTTTGATCAAAAGGAGGAAATTCTTCTATCTCAATAGACAAATTTTTGTCTCACATAGAGTCTTTCTACATCGCATGCGTCTATACCTTCAAGAAAAAAACAAACGAGTTTGATTCAGAATCATTGAACCGCAGAGCTTTTATGCAATATAGGGCTCTGAGTTATCACAAAAATCAAGGAGGAAAGATTAATCCCAACTTCTTCCCAAAACGTCTGTATCACCTACAACACAGCTCGAGAAATGCCACCAACTCCTGAAAGGGAAGAAGTAGAGTTTGTTCCATTTGTAACACAAAGTTTTTATTGAAGTTGAAAACAAAACATCCATCATCTCATTCATACATCATCACTTCATCATCAATCCGTCCCAACTCTCAAAACATTAAGAGGTTCTTGTCCCAAGTTCTCTTTTAGATATTGCTTGAAATCAAACACATCACATCACTTTTAGATTGTTTCTACATCTAGGATAAGCTCATCCTAAGAGACACATCTACGCAGGTTAAAACTAGTTCATGAGTGAATCCTCTCATTGCTAGGTAGTCAAAATCTGTAACACATCTCAGATTTCTCTACACCTTATCACATCCAAACTCATCAAAACAAACAAGCAATTCAAAGAAAGAATTCTGGTTACATTTACCTTTAGAGTGCTAGAGATCTACAATCCACTAATCATCCATCTTTCATCACCAACTCATCATCATCTTCAATCAACTTCAAAACAAACTTGCAAACAAAATGGCTCAAACCCGATCGCGATCAAGGCAACGAGAAATAGAAATTGAGGAAGAAGAGGACAACCTCAATGAATTTCAAGAAGCACTTGGAGGAAATGTAAATGATGAAAACCCAAGTAGTCCCACTCCTTCAACAATCGAAAGGGTTCAGCATAACCCTCATTTTAACAGATTATTTGATGAAATATTAAGGAGCAATGCGGATGCTCACTTTTTAAGACTCGCTCAAGAAGGAGCCAAACTCCCCTCAGACTTTGATCTTGCCCAAATAAGACAAGCATCAGAAAGAAAAAGTCGCCATGAGGAGGAAAGAGGTAGAAATCACATCAGATATAACATCCCTCGAGGTAACCCACCACCTCCTCCTCCAAATGAAATGGAGATGTTGCGGCAACAAGTCGAGAATCTCGCCCAACAACTTCATAGTGGTGTTAGGACCAATCAATTCTCACTTAACGACATCTGTCCCTATCCGTTTGATAGGAATCTTTATATGCCACCCTTTCCACGCGGGTTCGAAACACCCAAATTTGAAAAATATAGAGGAAAGGGGGATCCCCGTGATCATGTCCGAGAATTTCATTCCGCTTGTCTTGAAGTGGCTTATGAGGACACATACCTAATGCGCCTTTTTCCCCAAAGCTTGGGAGGAACAACCACATCATGGTTTTCCCGACTACCAGGTGGCATTAGAACATTTGAGGAACTCATCCAGAAGTTCCTATCTCATTACTCTTATAACATTGAACGTGACATCACCATGGCTGATCTATGCAATACCAAACAAAAACCAGGTGAACTATTCTCAGTATTCCTGCAACGATGGCGCCAAATGTCTAGCAGACGTTCTCTTCAGTTACCTGAACGAGAACTAGTGGAAATTTTCATTTCCAACTTAAACGAAGAAATGGAATTTCACCTGGATGTCAAAGACACAGACTCCTTTAACGATATGATCACCAAAGGTATAAAATGTGAAAGGGCACTCATCAAGAAAGGACTCATCAAAATCTTTAATGAACCAAAAGATGCTCCTCGCCCGTGCTTCAATAGCGATAAACCGAACTTCTGGAACAAGAATAAGAACATCGTCAACGATGGAGTTGTGGATGCTCGGACTGTCCAAAATGCACAACCTGTGGTTCGGTTTGCAGGACAAAATCCTCCACCTCAAAATAACACAAATGTTCCTCTTAATCAAGGTCGCATCACATCTCATGATGAACCAAGACCTCGTCCACAAAAACAAAAACGCACATACACTCCCTTAGGGGAACCCATTGAAACAGTGTTGCGACAACTCCTCTCTCAAAATTTGGTCACTCTACCTAAGCTATCAAACTATGAGCCTCAAGTCAAACCAGCATGGTGGAAAGATACTGAACACTGTGAGTTCCATCAAGGAAGAGGACACAAGACAAGTAATTGTCACCGATTGAAAGATCTCATTCAGGATCTTATTGACCGAGGAGAAATTGAAATTGAAGGGCATGACCCAAAAACAACCAATAATGATCATCAGATGTTCAAGAATCCACTTCCATCGCAAGATCAAAGGGGTCCTTCGACGTCCAGTCGAGGTCCTGATACCACTGATTATACGCAAGCTGCGTATAACTACACTGTAAATCACTTGTATGATGCCAGTGAACAAATTGCAACCATAACCTTCAAAAATCCCACCTCAAATTGCAATGTTGTTACACGTCGTGGCAAGGTCACCATCAAGGCAGCTCCACAAGGCACCACCTCCAATCCAAAGCAGTACAATCTTGTGGAACACTTAGACAAAACGCCTGCGCTCATATCCATTTTAGAACTATTACGCCTATCGCCATCTCATAAAACAATCTTGGATCAAGCACTCCAAGAGGCGTCAGTCCCTGCAAACCTGAACACAGACCAATTTCAAGCCATGGTTGGAAATCTAAAGTCATCACCTTGTCTCACTTTTTCCGAAAGTGACAACTCTTCGTTCCAGCAACCTCATAACGCCTCACTCCACATTGAAGGCTTTGTCAACCAACACAGGATCAAGCGAGTCTTGATAGATAATGGAGCAGGCCTAAACATTTGTACACTACAGTTGGTCACAGCATTGGGATATGCAATAGAATCAGTGGATCCTCGCAAGAAGATCACCATCAAGGCCTATGATGATGCAGAGCGTTCATCCAAAGGAGCGGTGGTGCTACCAATCCGAGTGGGCCCTGTGGTAAAACACATAATTTGTCAGGTTCTGGACCTTCCTCTTCCATATAATCTATTATTAGGGAGACCTTGGATACATGCCATGCAAGCCGTTCCATCTACCTACCATCAATGTATCAAGTTCCCACATAACGGTGCAGAGATCACAATCCTGGGCGACGCAAATCCCTTTGCATTTTGCCATAATATCAGCCATCAACCAGAGATTACTGTTCCTAATAATAGGGAAGCCATTTCCTCCACATCATATATAAATCCCGCCTCTCTTGCCAGTTCAAACACCCCTATGCCCAAGCAAGAAAAGCTAAAGATGAAAGTAGCAGAGGAAGGTCCTGGAGAATATAACTTGAGTCAGCTCTTTTGTGTGGGACAAATGCCCACTTCTCCTAGAACACATGGTAAACCACAGCAGTTGCTCCAGCAACCACTAATCACGCCAGCATGTGCCTTAACGCCTTTCATCCTTGGAAAGAGTCAAGAGGAAGAAACACAAGATGAGGACCTAGCGAACTGGATCTATAAAGATCCCATCACCACTGACAAACCGCAAGTTACACTTCCTACGGAACAATATGGCAAAGGCCTCCTCATTATGCAAAGAATGGGATATGATGGTCAGAGTGCTTTGGGATACTGCAAACAAGGACGACACGAACCTCTACTACCAGAATTCAAGCCCAAAGGTAATACAGGCCTTGGCTTTGAAAAAGAGATCCTTCCTAAACTCAGATTCAAAGGAAAACCCAGCAAACCATTTTGCCCACCTACTGCAAAGAGGATACCTTTCATAATCAAAGCACCATCAAGCACTATCCCCACTGCCCCCTCAAGGCTCACAAACCCACCACAACCATCTACAATGCCAATCATCCCACCAAACGAACCAGTAATCCCATCAATAACACCAATAGCAGCAGCAACTGTATCAGAACCCGCTGCAACATCTATGGCACCAGTAGTTCCCACAGAAGCCACTAAATCAACACTGCCGATACTTCCAATGACAAATCCATTAAACCCCATCACGGTTCCTGCAGCACCGATCACCACAAAAGTACATAAACCAATCACGCCTGCAGTATTTAATTCCAAAGACATCCCAGTATGGTATAGCAATCGGATGCTGGAGAGTGATTCAGAGACCGACTCACATGAGTGGGAATTCGATTCAGTGCAACTTAACACTTCAGATGAGGAAGACACATCACCACCTCCACCACGCAAAGACATCCCTGTTTATGGAGAAGCACAGATAAAGACCACTTGGGTACCTGAGCTGGAAACATCTTCCACAGACCCTACGTCTCATCCTACGCCTGATTCTGATAGGGAAAGTACCATCAACGACCTTCACCACACTGTCTTAACCCTCACTGATACATCTCCTGCACTTAACTTAATCGATGAAGTAATGCCCATTATCCACCCTGAACTCATCGAATGGAACCAACCAAATCCCCCATGTCTTGACCTCTTCCAGAACGATGAGGCTATCATTGACTTTTTGGAATTAAGGGATAATCTACCAAGCGGGGATCACAAAGCTGGATTCGCCATTGAACTTAATAGCGCAGCATACTTCGGGGCGGATGCCAAACCCTTCAGCTGCAAAAATATAACAATAAAACATGGATCTTCTAGTGAAAACCACACTGTGGCACTATTTGATCCGACAACAGTAAAAAGAAAGAGCGTATCCAACGGTGAAAACCTCTCTGAGGCGCCTAAGGATGAAGGGTTTGACATTCTCCCTGCTAGTACACAACAGGAACGATCCACGATTCTTATCGAGGAAACCAATGAATACAATGTGGGGACTCCTGAAAATCCTCATATCATACATCTGGCATCTCTTCTCACTCCAGAGGAACAGCCTCAATTCATAGAGTTCTTCCAGAAGCGTCAGATCAACTTCGCATGGTCATATGCAGACATGCCTGGGCTTGATCCTGATTTAGTCATGCATCATCTCACAGTAGCAAAAGGAGCCAAACCTGTCAAGCAGAAGCTTCGTAAGATGCATCCTCAGATTGTCGTGCTAGTCAAAACAGAACTCAAGAAACTCCTGGATGTTGGTTTCATTTGACCAATTGATTATGCAGAATGGATCTCCAACATTGTACCAGTTGGCAAACCAAAAGGGGGCATCCGCATTTGTACTGACTTCAGAGATCTAAATAAGGCATGTCCTAAGGATGATTTCCCTCTACCAAATATCGACATCATAGTGGATTTGACAGCAGGACATGCCATGCTTTCACTCATGGATGGCTTTTCAGGATACAATCAAATAAAGATCGCACCAGAGGACCAACATAAGACAGCCTTCACATGTCCATGGGGCACATACTGCTGGAATGTAATGCCTTTTGGTCTAAAGAATGCAGGAGCGACCTATCAAAGAGCAATGACCACCATCTTCCATGACATGATGCATACTATGATGGAAGATTATGTGGATGATTTACTAGCAAAATCACTTACTAGAGAAGGACATCTTCACATCTTAGATAAAATCTTTGATAGACTGGAACAATACCATGTTCGACTCAACCCAAAGAAATGTGTCTTCGGAGTGACCTCCAGGAAGCTTCTAGGATACATTGTCTCAAGCAAAGGTATTGAGGTCGATCCAGCAAAGGTTAAGGCAATCATGGACATGCCACCTCCAAGGAATATCAGTCAGCTAAGGACACTACAAGGACGGCTTCAATCCATCCGAAGATTCATTGCACAATTGGCTGATAAGTGTCACCCATTCACACACTTGCTACACAAGAACATCCGCTTTCAGTGGGATGCCAGATGCCAACAAGCATTTCAGACGCTTAAAGACTATCTCATGAATCCACCATTGTTGATGCCACCAGATCCAAGTAGACCGTTGTTACTTTATATCTCAGCGACAAGTACAACACTGGGTGTGCTACTGGCACAACATAATGCAGAAGGAAAAGAGTGTGCTATTTACTATATCTCTCGCACACTGGTGGGCTATGAACTCAATTACACGCCTATTGAGCGAGCTTGCCTAGCAGTAATCTTGGCAGCCACTAAACTGAGGCACTATCTGTTAACACACAAGGTGCAACTCATTGCAAAGATTGATCCACTCAAGTATTTACTTAACAAAGCAGCATTGACAGGTCGCTTAGCTAAATGGGTAATGATTCTAAGTGAATTCGACATCGAGTATGTGGACCGTAAAGCTATCAAAGGTCAGGTCATTGCAGATCAATTGGCCGATGCACCACTCATAGGCGATCATCCTCTCATTTCAAATTTTCCAGATGAAGAGATATTCATGATCACAGAAGCACAACCATGGAAACTATATTTTGATGGTTCATACACTAGGCACGGCTCGGGGGCAGGCATTCTGTTTATCACACCTCAAGGTGATAGCATCCCGAAGTCTTACAGGCTCACATTTCCATGCACAAACAACATAGCAGAGTATGAGGCCTTGATCACAGGACTCAGATTAGCCATACAATGGAAATTACAAGAACTACAAGTATATGGCGATTCCCAACTAGTCATTCGACAAGCAACAGATGAATATCAGACCAAAGATGATAAACTCATGCCATATAAGCAAATGGTGGACAATCTAAAGACATCATTTACTACTATCACTTTTGAGCAGATACCAAGAGATCAGAATCGAGCTGCTGACGCTATGGCTACCATCGCATCTCTACTAGATCTTCCACAGAATTCAACACGCTACGAGTTCTTGGTAGAACAGCTTTGGATTCCCGCTTATGATATCCCTGAATCTGAAATGATATGTCGCCTTGTTGGTTCTGAATCCCCATGGTACGGTGAGTTCTACACCTATCTTCGCGATCATACCCTTCCTCCCAACCAATCGAATAACCAACGAAAAACCTTCATTCGCCAAACTGCTCGATATACCATTATTGCCGAAATCTTATACCGACGTAGTCTTGATGGTACTCTCCTTCGATGTCTGGAACAAGATGAGATAACAAAGGTTTTGGAAGAGGTACATGAAGGAATTTGCGGGACTCATTCAAGTGGTCCATCACTCGCCAAGAAACTCCTGCGAGCTGGATATTATTGGCCATCTATGGAAAAGGATTCCTACTACTTTGTCAAAAAATGCAAGAAATGTCAAGTTCATGGCGACCTGATACATGCACCGGCCTAGGAACTGCAACCAATCACAACACCATGGCCTTTTTGTCAATGGGGTCTTGATCTTGTGGGTAAAATCCATCCATCTTCATCCAATGGCCATAAATTCATTATTACCGCCACCGAATATTTCACCAAGTGGATCGAAGCTGTTCCACTTACCCAAGTCACCGGCAAGCAGATCGCCTCATTCATCCTCAACTACATCATCTGCCGGTATGGTGTACCCATCTCCATCATCATAGATAATGGTCTTCCTTTCAAAAATCAGGATGTCCGTGAGCTTTGTGAGAAATTTCATATCCAACACCGCTTTTCCACTCCCTATTACCCACAAGGCAATGGTCAGGCCGAAGCATCCAATAAAAACATATTGAGGATCCTAAAGAAGACAGTCAATGATGCCGGCCATGATTGGCATGTTCAATTGAATCCAGCGCTATGGGCATATCGAACTAGCATTCGGACCCCTACAGGTGCAACTCCTTATTCATTGGTCTATGGTGCCGAAGCTATCTTACCTATTGAGGTTGAGATACCATCATTACGAGTTTCCTTGCATAATCTCATTGATGATGAAGCATACAGAGTCTCACGCCTTCAGGACTTAGAGTTACTTGATGAGAAGCGACAAGCTGCATACAATCACCTCAAAGCCTATCAGCAGCGCATGAGTAGAAGCTACAATCACTGAGTTAGATCTCGTACATTTGAGGTAGGTGATCTTGTTCTTCAAGAAAATCCTTGCAACCAACCAAACAAAGAACATCAAGGCAAGTTTGAATCAAACTGGTTGGGCCCATATGTTGTCACTGCTGTATTCGGGTCAGGGGCATATCAGTTGGCTACATCAGAAGGAGAACCGCTCGCAGATCCAATCAACAGCATGCACCTCAAACGGTTTTACACATAAGCTGTACAGAGCATCAGGCTCCCCTGCCTATCAGAAAATACCAAAAAACATTCAGAAAAATGTCCTGAAGAAAATATAAAAACATTCAAAAAAGTAAAGAAAAATCATGCATCCAAACGGTGAACAACCACTCCGGTGGCACCTTGGGTAAGAACGATGGTGAAAACCTGGCAAACAGGCGCCACTCGTAAAGGCTATGGCTCCATTATCTTTCAGACTTGTGGCGATCACATCTACTTCATACATACATCCATCCATCCATCAACCATGGCTTGTTATTCCTCTGCAATTATGATAGTACTCCATACATCTTGCATCCCGCTTTTTCATAGTCATGTCTAAAACTGGGGGCAATGCCTTTAACCTATTGATGGAAGTGGATTCTACATTGTCTTATGATTCATTAAGTTCTTCATTCAAACAATCATCAAAAATCCAAAAACATTCAAAAATATCTCGCAAAAATACCAAAAACATTCAAAATAATTCAAAATCCAAAAACATCGACAAAACCATTGAAAAATCACACAAAAACATGGCAACACCTTGTACATACTCATCCATGCAGATACCAAAACAAACATTGCGACAAACTACTCACACAATGACCATTTACCAAACAACCACACAATCCACATCAACAATCCAAAACTGTCTTTAAAACAAGGATGCATCCTTCCTTACCAAAACAAAGACAAGATGATGTTTTCTTTGACAAGAAAATTCTGTTAGGCTGTCAAATACTTGGTTGATTTGTGAGTAATTCATTTGTTTATCTGTATCGGGATCTTTCAGCATTGTTTTGTATCGTTTGCGCATTATTTCCGATGAAGTTCTGGGGCATGTACTAATGGTGTCTACGTGGGAAGTTCACCAAGCTACATGATCTTATGCCAAATGCAGTCATAGATCACTACGGCTTGCTGACTACAGCGTATATCTCGACCA
The DNA here is from genome assembly GCF_030272615.1 of Cryptomeria japonica. Taxonomy (NCBI): domain Eukaryota; kingdom Viridiplantae; phylum Streptophyta; class Pinopsida; order Cupressales; family Cupressaceae; genus Cryptomeria; species Cryptomeria japonica. Next base: position 662,779,915 of record NC_081414.1, read on the forward strand.
TATGAGCATGAACCATTACCAAGGATCCATATTCTTTATTCTTTATGTATATACTATTTGTTTACAGGTACAATGCTCATTCTTTGGTTCCTCCTCATCCAATTTGGATAAAGGTTTTTATTTCTTAGTACGGTATGCACTTGTCTCAGGATCTGATCAACCTAAGATCAAGGAGGACGATCCAAGTCATGCACGAAAGGAGATAATCCTTGTCTGTTCCGCAAGCAATACTCAGGTCAACTTGATCCATTATATCAAGTTGCTCGTATTAACTTGCTATATCAAATCCATGTAAGAAATACTCTGGTCATCTTGAATCTTTATGTCAAGTTGCTTGTATTTTCTTACAACATTTTAAAGCTCAATGATGAAAAATAAAGCACCATGGATCGTCATTCCATCTCATTTGTATATATTGCATTTCGTTGCATTCCACCCATCCATACATTCATAATAGTTGCATATCATGCATACGTAGTCATAATAATGCATACTCTATTTTACTCATCTTCTTCCATAGGAATGAGTCATAGGTCCTCCATTTCTTCTAACATTGAACCCCCCCAACCCTCCCCATCTCAATAATCAACATCACATATCCTTCATCGTGTCCCAATCAACCCAATCAAGCCACGTTCATCACCATCCATCTCTAATAGGAGGGATTGTGTTTCCCATCCTCACTCATCCACAAAATTAAGCCAGTTACTCTATCTACACAGATACATCGACTCCCACATACCTAGACTATCAACAGATACTCTGATCAAGTATCTTCGGGTCTCAACAGGTAATCGATTATGGTAATCCTAGACTACATCAGGCATTTATCACAATGACCTAGTCTCAACGGGGTTGCCATGATTCCCCACAACCATCCATCACATGCACACACTATCAATTGATCAACCAATCAAACACAATCCAACGGACAATTACATCAATTGTCTACGTCTCAACGAGTATTTTGCTTCATATACCTTGACTTCATCGGGCAATTACATCAATTGTCTAAGTCACCATCAGGTCACTTTGATTCACTTACTCAGACTTTATCATGTCCAAGCGACCAACTGACATCAACTGTCACGCTTTGACTTGACCGGGGCAATTAAACCGATTGCACCAGATTGTCCAACCAATTTTGATCAATTGTATAGCATCAATCCAAACCCCACACTACATCTGTTGTATCTCTTGCATGACCTCAGGGTACTCGCTGGCTTGTTGTTTCTTCATATTCACTCCATTTTCTCCCATTCTTTCATCATTAGTTCTAATTTCTTCTATTCTACCTCCCCTCCACTTTTCATTCTTTTTCGAGAGATCGCTCGATTTTTCAAAAAAAATTCGGCCCATCTCTCGAGGGGGCATACCACCCATTAAATTTACATTTTATGGGGCATTTCTTCACACCTATTTTTCTTTCTTTGAAACGACGCGATAAACTGCACCGTCTCAAAGAGGGGCAAATGTAGTCACATAAATCTGTCCACTTAATTAAATGAATACTTAGTATTTATTTGATTATTTAACCATCAATTAATAATTAATTAAATTAATATTTAATTAATTCATCTTAACCCTCTTCTCCTATTAATTAAATAAATTATTCAATTTATTTGATTTAATTCACTTAACCAAATTCATACCATTAATTAAATAAATAAATCATATTTGTTTAATTAAATCTTCTCTCACATTTAAATAAATTAATATTTATTTAAATCCCCCAAAATCCCACCTCTCACATTTAAATAAATTAATATTTATTTAAATCCCCCAAAATCCCACCTCTCACATTTAAATAAATAAATCATTTATTTAAATCACCTTTATCCTCCACCCACTTGTATTTTCCTACAAAAGCAAGTTGCACAACTATTTTAAATAAATTATTTATTTAAAATCCTATTTATCCTCACCCACTTGAAACCTTTAATGGTTTCCCTTAAAGTAGTCAAACTTGATGGCTTTAAAGTCTTCAAACTTGATGGCTTCCTTCTATAATCTTCTTAAGACTTTAATGGTTTTCCTTAAAGTCTTCAAGCCTTTAATGGTTTCCCTCAAAGTCTTCAAGCATTTTAAATGCTTTATCTTCTTTTTCTCATTTAAATAAATTAATATTTATTTAAATATTTATCCAAATTCAACTTACACCATTTAATTGAAATAAATGATTTTATTTTAATTGAAAATACCAAAATTTCTCCCACTTGCATTTTCCTACAAAATCCACTTGTATGCCTAAACCCCTTCTAGATTCTTCTAAACCCTTCCTAATTAGCCTAATCCATCCCCTAAATATTGTCACATTCTTAAGCAAATTGGAGTCACTTCTCAAAGACTCCAAAGTCTTTGAAAAGCAATTAATGCTTTGTGTGTTCAACAAATTAACCCTCAAAGTCTTGGATAACCTTTGAAAGCTTCCAACCTTCAACCACTAAATGGCTCAAAGTCTTGGATAACCTTTGAAAGCTTTCAACCTTCAACCACTTAATCCCCAAAGTCTCCAATAACCATTAATGGTTAATTCAACCCTCCCACATGGTTAAAACATTTGTTTTGACTCAACCTCTACCCAACCCAAAGGTCTCATCAGGCCATTAATGCTTTGACCATGATTATCTCTTAAACATTTGCACAAAGGTTTATCCTTGGATTAACTCTTAATCCAATGGGTAATCTTAATTTAGACTTGACCCTTACCTTCTAGATAACCATGAGGTCTTCTCAGGCCTTTAATGCCTCCAACCTCTTCTCTCAACCCAATCCTATGTTGACACTTGTCACCATTTTATTGGTGCCAATTGTGCACATGGATCCCCAACTTTCAAACTTGGCCCTTTATTAAACCATTCAATCTTAACCCTTCATTTCCCTATTTCTTCTATAAATAGAACCCTTCTCCTCAAGCAAAAGGGGAAGCATTTTAGAGTATTGTTGTTATACTGGCATTAGCATAGAGCTTTCTCATAGCATCACTATCTACACTTGCATAGCATTTGCTTATCATATTCAACCATCTTGAATCTCCATATGGCATCCATGGCTAGTGCTAAAAGCTGAGAGCTACACTCATTTGGGACTTGGAGAGGAGAGAAACAAGGGAGGAGCAACTATGAGCATCTTGATTAGCTATTTCATTTTATGTTTATATGCTTTCTATTTCATGCTTAATATCTCTCTTGATATGCCTGTTTAGGATAATCTTTTGTTGCTAACACTAACGTTTGTTTCTTGTGCTCTTGTGTGTGTTGCCATCAAACAGATTTTCTAATCCTTTTTGCAGAGCATCAATTTCTAATGAAGAGACGTCCTGGAGACAAAGATCTAGACCCTGTTCTTGAAGGAAGGTGATAAAAATACTCGGTTTTTTCACCTAACTACTCTTAAGCATAGGGCGGCTAACAAAATATCCAGATTATCCTGTAATAAAGGATTTTAATGGAGGATAATGATATTAGAAAGGAAGCTCTAGAGTATTTTGACACCCTGTTGGGAGAAGTAGATAACTTGGATATCAGTAATCAAAACATCTTGTTGCAAGCTATTCCTTCTACCCTGATTGTGGACGATAATAACTACTTATCCTGCATCCCCTCTAATCAGGAAATCAAAAAGGGGGTGTTTTCATTTTAGGGAGATAAACCTCTTGGACCAGATGGGTTTCCAATGTTTTTGGCATATTGTGGAGACTGACATTTGCAAAGGTGTTAAAGAATTCTTTGGCTCTAGAAGGCTTCTTAAAGAACTGAATGCTACCTTCATTGTCCTAATCCCAAAGATTCCAGGAGCTGATTCTCTTAATAAGTTTAGACCCATTAGTCTCTGTAACTCTGTTTACAATATTTTATCCAAGGTTCTGACTTCCAGGCTGCTGGAAATTCTTCCAAGAATTATCTCTGTCTAGTAGAATGGTTTTGTCCCTGGTGGACAGATTCTGAACTCCATAATAGTTGTTCAAGAAAATATCCATTCCCTGAAAGTTGCTAATAAGTAAGGAGTCTTTCTGAAGTTAGATATGGCTAAAGCCTATGATAGAGTGAACTGGCAGTTTCTCCTAAGGATTATGAGAGCGTTTGGTTTTGGTGAAAAAGTTATTCTGCTTTGCTCTCAATTTATGGAAACTTCCTCTTCTACTGTTATCATCAATGGATCCCCATCAAGTTTCTTCAAAAGCTCTAGAGGTCTTAGACAGGGGGACCCCATATCGCCTATCTTGTTTACTATTTTAGTTGAAAGTCTGGGTAGATTTATATTTAAAAATGTGGAAGAAGGCAATCTTAGAGGTTTGAAACCATCTTCATCCAATTTCACTTGTACTCATGAACAATTTGTTGATGGCTCTATCACTATGGGGGAAGCTACCATTACGGAAGCTAAAAATATGAAGAATGTGCTGAATATTTATGAATCTGCCTCTAGTCAAAAAATTAATTGGGATAAGAGTTCTTTGTTCTTCATCAATACCCTTGTTCAAAGGCAATTAAGGATTGAAAGAATTCTTGGCTGCAAAATATCTGAGCTTCCCTCTTCTTATCTGGGGATTCCTCTGTGTATTAAGCCTGAGGATTTTTTCTGGAATAAGTTGGTCAATAGATTTAACTCAAAACTGGTTGGGTGGAAAGGGGCAGTCCTTAGTCAAGCGGGCAAAGTTACTCTACTCAAAGACACTCTCCAAAACTTGCCTGTTTATGTTCTCAGTTTGTTCAAAATCCCCAGAAAGTTTGCGAAAGCAATTGAAAGAATTCAAAAAAAGTTTCTTTGGTCAGGGGTGGAAGTCAAAAACAAAATTCCCCTTATTGCCTGGAATAAAATCTGTTCCCCTAAGGCCTCAGGGGGGTCGGGTTTAAGGAATATCAACTCTATGAATAAGGCTTTATTAGCTAAACAAATTTGGAGAATGAAAGGGAAGGAAAGAGAATGGAATTTAATTTGGAAAAACAAATATCTTTATATGCAAACTTTTGAGGAAGAATTTTTAGATGATTCTTTTATTGTTGAAGGATCTGCTATATGGAATGCAGTCCAATCAGCTAAAAGTTGGGCTGCTGCTGGTTGAATTTGGAATCTTGGGGATGGTACAAAAATAAGATTTTGGGAAGATAGGTGGATATTGGATAAACCTCTGGAGGAAGTTCCAATCCTTAATGAATGGAAAGACTGGTTCAAAAGCAGGTTTGGGGAGCTAGTCAAAGACTACTGGAGAAATGGGAAATGGATTGATTTTAGCCAGCATTGTCTGAGGCTTAAGTTCCTTTAGATTGATCTCTCTGCTAAAGTTTCTAGAGACAATAAAGATGACAGATTGATATAGAGGGAAACCCCAGATGGGAAATATTCTATGTCCTCAACTGTGGCTATCCATAATGAATATGTGGAAGAAATTCCTATTTGGGTTAAAGTCTGGAATAAGAAGTTAGTTCCTAAGGTTAATATCTTTTTTTGGATTTTCATCCAAAACAAGGTTTTAACTCTGGACAACCTTCAAAAGAGAGGCTTTGTTTTTCCTAACAGGTGTTCTCTTTGTTGCAGGGAAGAAGAGACTACTTGCCATATTCTTAATCAGTGTACATTTAGTCAGGAAATTTGGAAAGTCATCTTAAGCAGGTGGAACTTGAGCTGGATTTTTCTGAATTCCCTAGGGGATTCTTGGCAGCAATGGCAATGCCCTAGTTCTAATCCAAAGATTGTGGAGACTTGGAAAATTACTTTCTCGAATGTTATCTAGAATATATGGAAAGAGTGCAACAATAGGATTTTTAGGGATAAAAGTGCTACTCCTGAAATGGTGGTGGATAAAATTTACAGGAGCATATTTGAATGTATCTATGGCACTGATAATGGACCAACTGCTAAAGAAGATTTCAATGACAGGTGGAACCTCTCTACTACTACTACTAGTAAGGAGAAGGGTAGAGAAGGTCTTGTTTGGTGTTTTCCTCCTCAGGGGTGGATTAAGGCTAACATTTATGGGGACTCTAAGGGGAATCCAGGTAAAGCTGGATATGGGGGCATTGTCAGGAATTTTATTGGAAGTTGTTTAGTGGCGGTGGCTAGTCCTTTGGGGAGTCAAACTAGTCATTTTGCCGAAGCCTCATCTACCTTGAATACCCTAATTATAGCTAAGAATCTTAATCATGATAAATTATGGCTTGAGGGAGATTCAATTAATATTATTAAGTGTCTGAAGGGGGGTTTGGAGCCATCTTGGTCAATTGAAAACATTATCCTAAAAGCTAGGGAAATCATTGCTAGTTTTAAAGAAATAATTATTCAACATGCCTCTAGAGAGAAAAATATGGTGGCAGACTGTCTAGCGAACCTAGGAGTTAATTTTGATTCTCAAATGATTTGGCATGGGGAATATATTAATATGAACATTAAAGAGCTCCTTAGAAAGGACAGATTTATGGGGAGGGAAGGACCACATAATCATGATAGTGTATATGAATAATTTATGATTTGATGGAAAGGTAATGATTACCTGGCAAAGCGGTAGATTCCCAACTATTTTTAATATTACGTCACACACTTTCTAGGTCACCCTTTTCAAAATCCCAAGTAACTATGGGAAAGAAGTGTTGAGTTTGCAGAGGAACAGAGCTGAGAATCTGAATTCGAATATGGGAGGAGATTTAAGGAGGGAGGAACCAAATAATACGTCAAGATGGAAGGCGATGCCGAAAGTGTGGGCGAAGCTAGAAAAAGGGTCCCTCACAAGCTTTATGGAGAAGCTTGTAGATTATGACAAAGGTAGGGTGAATCTAGCCATTTCCAAAATTTATGAAAATTGGTGTAATGGGTCCTTTAAAATCTATGGGGTTAAGTTCAAATTGGATGCGGGACTCATTGCTACTGTGACTAGCATGCCCTATTCTGGGCTTAATTTTTTTAGAGACCTCAAAGTCTCCAATAATGCGGTTAATTTGTTCCCGCGTAAGGAAAAAGAGGGCCAAAATTGGCAAAGTGACAGGGGGTTACTATGAAGCGTCTAATATCAAGAAAATCTGGGGCTGGGTTTTGAACGCCATAATAGAATATATCACTATTGAGGGTCATTTTTCTAGGGCCCACACGTACCACTTTGTTCTTTTAAACCATTTTAGACATGAAAAAAGGGTCTCCTTGCCCTACTACCCTTTTAGGTCCCTTTCAAGGTCCCTCAATAAACACAGTAAGAACCCCTCTAATCTCGTTCTCCATTGCGGGCTTTTGCTGCTCATTTATAAGCACTGTAAAACCCTCGCCATTCTGGAAAACAAGAGGTTATCTGCCTCTTCGGGGAAGAGAAAGATGGAGGGAGGCGATTCCAGCAAGGAAAAGGCGTCTTCTAGCAAAAAAAGTAAGAGTGCCTCTAGGATGGAAACCCATGAAGAAAAGATCGAAATAGAGGAAATGGGAAAAGAAGGCAGTGAAATGGATACAGATGATTCTAATGGTGAAGACAACTAGAAATATGAGGAGGTGGGTATTGAGGAAGAATGTGGTGATAATGAGTCCGACAATGAAATCCCTATCCACAGTGATTGCCCTGGCAAGGACAATAGCCACCCTATGGAGGATGTGGAGTACAAGGATAATGAGGATAAAGATGTGAATTTTGAGAGGGAGGAGAACAAGGATCCTGAGAAGGATATGACTAAGGACAATTTAAGCGAGGATAAGGAAAGTGCGGGTAAAGGGTTATTCCTGGATAACCTTAGAAAACTCAATGAGGTGAGACTGGACTATGACAGATGGACCTATGAACTCTTGAAGAACTTGGAAAAAAATGGGAAATAGGCAAACAAGAAGAGGAAGGATAATGATAGGGATCAGATAAAATGGAAGTAGGATATGGAGGAGAAGGTAAAATCGCTGGAAGAAGGGAGTGTGTCGATGAAAAATTTGTTGGGCATTATCCCGAATATCCTGTCAGCAGTCACTAAAAACTTGGAGGATATTGCTAAGGTCTTTGATAATTCCAGTTCTCCTAAACTGGTGGTGGACCTTGACATGGATGAAGATACTATCCAGATTGGCAGTGGTGAAGCTACTCCAGCTGGTGTTGCTAAGAGGACCAGGGCAAGTGTCAAGAAAGTTGTGGCTGCTTCTGCTAAGGATATCCCTAATCTTAGGGAAAACATCAAAGAACTGCATGGGATTAGCAACACCTTGGCTAATGCCCTGAAAAAAATCAATTAGTTTCTTCTCTTGGGTCATGCTAATTTTGCTGGCTTTGTGGGGCTTTAGCCGGTTCTCTATGGTTTTTGGCTGGCTTTTCATTGGTTTGTCCCTTTTTGTCTCTTTTTACTTTATCTGCTAAGTTTCGCTTGTAAAGGGTTTTGAGGTCCCTTCAAAACCTATTTTTACCTTAATAAAAAACATAATATAAATACCATGAGATAAAATTAAAAATAAAATCTCATTGATTCAATATGCAAGATAACTACAATATGTTCATTGTCATGCTATATTTAGATTACAGATTGGCTCATATGCCACCATAGGATTATTAAAATATTAAATGCAAATATGACAACAAGACTCAAATCAAAATTCCTGACTCTCTAATTTGTTAATCATTAACTAGTTAATGCTCATGAATGCAAGGGATGCTTATATATGAGATGCAAGCCCTCGGAATGATTTGAGTAGCCACAAGGTTCCTACCACCCAATGTTTTATGAATTATGTAGGCTAGCCAACATTTGACATGGTGACATTCCAAGAGAAAGAAAATTATCATGTGATTCTAACTGAAGGTTTTTTGGTCTCATACTATGTTGTGATATTTCAATTTTGATGTCACAAGGTACAAAAAGGCTCCACAATTTATGCCTTGTGAACTTTTTTATATTTTCTATGCACCATGATCTTATAATGATTATAATATTCGGTAGACTAGTCTAAAACTATAGTAATATAGCTATGTTGTGAATGGGATGCTACTAGAATCCAATTCCTTGTCATGAGGCAAAACATTATATGGTGAAATATGATAGTTTGTTGAGATTTTCCTGCATCAAACAATTGGGGTTATTTAAAAGTGAGTCCCACACTTTGTTGGTTTTGGAAAAAATCCAAAGTGTTCTATCTAATTTGTGGAATCCATGATGCATCTTCTATTGGTATTCCTTTCTACTTGACAAGGAATCATCTATACTCTTTATTTATTATGATATGTCTCACTTTACTATCTAAAACATACTCTATCTACTCCTACTATTGTTGCAATATTTGTTCTTTGAAAGAAATATCTATAGTGTTTCCACTTGACTATCCTTCATGATATTGATAAAGATATACAATGTTGAATAATGGTGACACGCCTATTACTTCTGGTAATTCAATTTCAAATGTGTTCCTTGAATAAATTATTTTGAGAATCTTACATGGACCAAACTTCTTCGTCTTCAACTTGCTATATGTACCAACTAGAAATATTTCCTTTATGAGATATACCATGATCTCATCCCTAACTACAAATTCCTTGTCTCCTCTTTTCATCTTCTTTAATTTTTTACTTGTTGGTCATTATCTCCAAGTGTTCCTTGAATTTATTATGTACTATTTCCATTTATTCTATGAATTCCTCCACTTTCACACTCCTTTTCTCTTTGTTGTTATTGTATTTGAGTTTTTATGGTCATCTAAGATGCAATCTAGTCACTATCTAAAATGTTATCCTTTTGGTACTTCTATTATTGAATTATTGTATGAAAATTCTACTTGTGGTAGTATTATGTCTAGCTTTCCTAGCTTATCTCCGACTAGACATGTCAAAAAATTGTCTAAACTTATGTTTACTACCTTTGTCCATAATTTTGTTGGTAAAATATTGAACTAATGCTTGGGTCAATCTTCATCTTATTCCATATTATATTCCAAAAATATCTTGTGAACTTGGTTTAGTATCAAGAAAGATTCTCCTTAATAATCCATGAATCTCATAGTCTCCTTGAAGAATATCTTAGCAACATGTACATCGTCATGTGTTTCATTATAACAAATGAAATGTGTCATTTTGGAAAATTGGTCCATTACTACTAATATAGAATCACGTCATGTCTAAGTCCTAAAGAATCCTAGTATTAAATCAATGCTTATGTCCTCCTAATGTATTTTTAATACTATCAAAGGAAGAACCTGAATTGATCTTGCATAAAAATTGTTAAATTGTACCACCATAAATATGTTAGTTGCAGACAAACACATTAGGTGAAAAGAAAAAAATAGACATTAAAAATTTATTAGACATAAGATGGCACCAATATGTATGGCTAGCAAGCTATGTTATGCTAGGGAACATACAACAATCCAACTATCTCATGACTAATATAAATTGTGTTGTAGAACAGTCACATAAAAGAGACATAAATGTTCATATAAATAAGGTATAGTTGGTTGCTCCCACATTGGATGATGATATGACAACTGGATGCAGACATATTTAAAAAATATATATGAGAAGTATGCAATAAGAAATGTGGATATGATTACCCCCCCATTAGAATAAGTTGTGCTACACAAATTAGCACACATTATTCTAAGGAGAAGAGATGTTGTGTCAAGAAAATATAGTGAGATGTATGGATACAACAGATAGCTCATATCAACGGAATGCCACCTTGCAACAAATAGCTCATAACTATTTTCCATGATCTTTGATTTTGTGTTTCTTGTGAAATTAGAAAGGTATTAAGGGGATCTACAAACCCATCAATGCATTTTTTTTAGATTCTATCCTAGTAAATGTGTGATTTAGTTTTTCTTTTTTGCATCTTGAAGGATTACTTGGACATTTTGATAGTTGAGGAGGTTCTTCTTGATAGTTGAAAAGTTTTGTCCCAATGGGTTTTTGTCTTTTCTCCATAAATGTGAGACATTACATTACATTTCATTTGCATTATACATGGGTACCTAACATGGCCTAGTTTCTAGGATTCATCCTACATCTTGCACCATATTGCATAATAATCTTCTACCTAAGTTGCACTTAATGGGGGTGTTAGTGTGAATGAGGTTATTTCCTAACTAGTTATTTGTGGGAACCTATTTACATATTAAGTTTACTTAGGATCATGTTAGTTGTGTTGGCATTATGTGAACTGGTATGAGGACATAATGACATTGTATGTTGTCATTGATGTCAATATGTTGTAGAGGTGTGAACCGGCATATGTGAGAACTAGTATAACACTGTGAACCGACCTTTGTGCCAAAGTGAAGCGGTGTGATTGTTCAAAGGTGAACCGGCATATGGTCATGGGAACCGGCACATGGAAGTGTTGAATGACTACTGGTTCGTAGTCTCAACTTTAGGGTTTCTGGTTTAAGTGCTTCAAGCTTGTGTGGCTCAACCGGTGACTTTATGTGATGAGTTAGCATGATAACAAAGAACAAGATTGTGTCGCCACGTAAGCCTTGTGTACATGAAGGATCGTGCATGAAGAAGATCTTGCCTATCTACCTCAGGAATATGAGAAGACTATAAAACGGCGATAACATGTGATGGGTTATCAGCCGCCATGGAAATGATAGAAAACAAATGATGGAGATTAATGCAGTATGCTCAACGACCAGGATTGAACCATTTGAATTCCTTAACCTATTAGGTTTAGGGTTTATGGTTTATGCTTCCGACCTAACTATTTTCTATAAGGTCAATGTTATGACTCTTTCTAGGGTTGTTGGCAAAAGTTGTGTGTGAGTATCCAAGAGAAGGGATACGTGATGCTACCAGACCAGAGGAGAGAAGTGATACTTGCAGAGTGTAAGTGCAGAAGGTGAAGAGGAGCTTAAGCGGATCTGCATTGGCATTGAGTGCTGTTACTAGATCATTGAAATACCTGTTGATCTCTAACCATCTCATCAGTTGGAAAATCTCCTAACCAGGTAGACTTAACCAACTTGCTGTAAATCCCTTAATAGGGTAACTCAAAGTCATTGAGATCTAGAAAGCTAGAGAGCTCTAGAAATCCTTTAGCTATTGAGTTCTTGAAATCCTCTAGCAAGGTAACCTGTAACAAGGTTTAACCCTTAACCAGGTATTGTAGCCATCCCTTAACCGAGTGATCCCTAATAGGATCGGTTCCTAACAGAACCTATTGTATTTGTCTTTAATAGGACAAGGCTCCTAACAGAGCAGACTTCCAAAGAGTTCAACAACAAACTTGTGGGTATTCATCCCCACCGTGGTTTTTCCCAATTGGGTTTCCACATGAAAAATATGTGTGTTATGTGTGATGCTTTTATCTTGCGATGCTTTGTTATTACCTATTAAGCATATGATGGTTCTGTGTTTTATGCCTGTCAATAAAACATGTTGAACTAGCTGTTGTGAAGATATGATGATAGATTACCTATTCATACATAAGGGTGAAATGGTAGTGTAGTTTTGAGCTGAGAGGAAAGCTAAGTGAGAAATCAGTTTATGATTGTTTTAGTTGTTCTGGGTTTTACCGGTTGCACTCTGTTTCAAACCGGTGTCACTGATTGCAAGTCATTTGGAGTAATTGCTATTGAACTGGTTTAGGACTGTATTTTGCCTGTATTGATTCACCCCCCCTCTCAGTACTGGTTTGGTACTATTTGCTCATCATTGAGTTATCAATTAGTATCAGAGCATCCTCCAGGTCCTCTATGTTGTAAGCTTAACCGCTTGAGGTAAAGATCCCAGTCAAATGATGAAGAGGGAAGGTCCAAAGTTTAATAGGGAAAATTTTGGTATATGGAAAGATAGGATGAAGATATTCATTAGAAGCATGGGTTCTCAACACTGGAGTTATGTTGAGAATGTCTATGTTGTCCCTACCTATACTCTCACCGATGACCAAAAGAGAGAGATACAAGAAAATGGGCAAGTCATGGAAGCCCTTATTAGTAGTCTATCTGACATTGAGTTTATTGATGTTCAGGACAAGGTAAATCCCAAAGAGGTATGGGATGCTCTTGAAAATATCTATGGTGGAGATGAACATGTAAAATAGGCTAAGGAAGAAAGCCTAAGAGGGAAGTTTGAAGATATGTGGATGGTTGAAGGTGAGACCATTCAGCAGTATGGAATAAGAATCAAAACAGTTGTTGGAGAAATAAAGAGTGCAGGTGGTAAAATAGAAGATTCCACTATGGTAAGCAAAGTCTTGAGATCCCTATTGCCAGTCTATGTAATAAGGGTTGCTCCTATTCAGGAGCTGAGATCAATAGACAAAACTACGGTATCCTTGGACTCCATCGTAGCCAAGTTGACAGCCTATGAGCTAAATAGTTTTGATGGCAGTGTTCAAAAGACTAAATCAGCTTTTAAAGCCTCTGTTATACCATCCAGAAAAGGAAAAGAAGCTAGCACTAGTGGTGAACCTAGACAGAGCAAATAAATGGATGATGAGGAGATTCTGATGGCATTTGAAGCTCTTCTTGCTAGGAAGCTTCCTAAAGGAACCGGTAAATACAAGGGTAAGATACCTTTGAAATGCTTTTCTTGTAACCAGATAGGGCATATTGCTATAAACTGTCCTAATGGCGATAACAAGGACAAACCAAAAAGGTTTAGGAACTTCAAAGGAGGAAACCAGAGAAATTGTTTTGTGGTAGTTGATGAAGGTGTCATAGATGAAGAATCAGAGGATGAAGAAAATGAAGATATTGTGTTTGTTGCTGTCAAAGAAGATGTGTCAGACAAGAAGGCTCTTGTCTCCCGGTTTGATAATTCCAATGAGTGGATCATTGATAGTGGCTATTCTCACCATATGACTTGTGATCAGAGCAAGTTTCTATCCTTGGAGGAGTATGATGGAGGTGTGGTTCTCTTGGCAATGATGCACCATGCATGGTCAAAGGCAGAGGGTCCATCTCTCTGAATGGAAAGAGCAGTGCTGACAATGTGTACTGGGTTGATGGTCTCAGACACAACCTTCTGAGTGTTGCCCAACTGAATGATAGTGGCCTTACTCTGGAATTCAAGAATGGAGTTTGCAGAATGAAAGGAAAAGATGGTGAATTGGTGGCCACTGGCATGCAGACCAAAGGTAATCTATTTCATCTGAATGCAAATATAAGTACATGTCTTATGGCTGAATTTGATGATAGCTAGATATGGCATAGGAGACTTTGCCATGTAAACTTTGATAACATTGTAAAGGCCAGTAAGATCAAGGCAGTTAGAGGGTTGTCGGTGCTAAGCAAACCAGATAATACCTTGTGCAGAGAATGTCAATTGGAAAAAATGTCTGCCTCAACCTTTAAAGGTAAATCTTTCACTGCTGACAACTTGCTTGATCTTGTGCATACTGATTTGTGTGGTCCTATGAAAACTAGGAGTGTGCAGGGTGATAGGTACTTCATGATTCTCACTAATGACTGCTCAAGAATGATGTGGGTCACATTTTTGAAAGACAAGTCTGAAGCCTTTGTGAAGTTCAAAGCTTTCAGAGCATTAGTGGAGAAGGAAAGGGGTAAAAGGATCAAGTGTCTCAGTTTTGATCAAGGAGGGGAATTCACTTCTAGTGAATTTAACAAGTACTGTGAAGAAAATGGCATCAAGAGGCAATTGTCTGCCCCCCGGACTCCACAGCAGAATGGCCAAGCAGAGAGGAATAACCGGATGATGGTTGAAGCAACAAGAACCATGTTGATTCAAGGAAAGGTAGCTCACAACTTTTGGAGAGAAGTGGTGAGCACTGCAGTCTACACAATGAACCGGGTACTCATCAAGAAAGGTAAGGATAAAACTCCTTATGAGTATTGGACCGGCAAGACACTTGTGGTTAGCTACTTTAGAATGTTTGGTAGCAAATGTTACATCAAGAGAAGTCAACACCAGAGCAAATTTGATGCGAAATGTGATGAGGGAATATTCCTAGGATATTCCAGCAAGAGAAAAGATCTCAAGTGTTTCAACAACAAGACTCAAAGAATTGTGGAAAGCATCAATGTAAGAGTTGATGAAACCTCTGAGAAAACTAAGGAAATCGGTATTAAGAAAGCGGTAAGTGAACCAGTTGCAACTTTCTGGGAACTGGTTGTCAATCAACTGAATACTAGTAATAGTGTTCCTACACTGGTAGATGTAGATGCTGATACTGATGGAGATGAGGATGAAGAAGAAAAGCAAGAGGAATCTATCAAGACCATTCTTCGGTATGTCAAGATGAATCATGATCCTAAGCAGATCATAGGAGACAAGGATGCAGGAATCCTTACAAGAAGAAAAGTCAGAGAAAACTCATGCATGATCTCTGAAATCGAGCCTAAAACATTCAAAGAGGCACATAAGGATGAAGACTGGATCAAGGCAATGGAAGAGGAACTTGACCAAATAGAGAAAAATGGTACATGGTCCTTGGTACCTAGACCAGAGCACAAAAATGTCATTGGTACCAAATGGGTCTTCAGAAATAAGCTGAATGAGGATGGCACAATGATTAGAAACAAAGCCAGACTGGTGTGCAAAGGATATGCTCAAGAAGAAGGAGAAGACTATGGTGAAACGTTTGCTCCTGTAGCCAGACTGGAAGGAGTTCATATGCTTTTAGCATATGCAGCTTTTAAAGGCTTCAAAGTATATCAAATGGATGTAAAATTTGCATTCCTAAATGGTGTACTTGAAGAGGAAGTGTATATAGAGAAACCAAATGGGTTTTCCCTATCTGAAGACAGTGACATGGTGTGTAGGCTACATAAAACCTTATATGGTCTAAAATAGGCACCTAGAGCATGGTATAAACGCCTGCATTCCCATCTTGTGAATATTGGATTTGAGAGAACAAGTGAAGATAGCAATATCTACTTGAAGTCTGAAGGAGATTGGATCCTAGTTTGTGAGGTATTTGTCGATGACATTATCTTTGGTGGAGATGACAAGATGAGTCATGATTTTGCAGATGGGATGAAGAAAGAGTTTGAGATGTCACTCATAGGGGAGATTAAGTTCTTCATTGGATTGCAGATCCAACAAATGAGAGATGGAATCTTTATCACTCAGTCCAAGTATGTCAAAGAGGTGTTGAAGACCTTTGGCATGGAAGATAGCAAACTGGTTGGTACATCGATGGTGACCAATTGTAAACTATCCAAAGAGGATGACTCAACATTGGTTGATGAGAATGAATACCGATCAATGATTGGTAAATTGCATTATGTAGTGCATAGCAGACTAGATATTGCACATGTAGTTGACATTACTACAAGGTTCCAGAAAAGTCCAAGAGAATCCCACTTGGTTGTAGTCAAGCGGATTCTTAAGTATCGGAAGGGAACTGTTGACTATGGATTGTGGTATCCATATAGCAAGGACTTCAACTTGAAAGTGTTCACAGATGCTGATTGGGCTGGTAATGTAGATGACCGAAAGAGCACAACCAGTGGTGAATTCTTCCTTGGTGGTAGATTGGTCTCATGGATGAGTAAAAAGTAGAGTTGTATCTCTCAGTCTATAGCGGAAGCAGAGTATGTTGCAACTTTCATGAACTGCACTCAGACAATTTGGATGAAGCATGTACTGAAAGGCTTCAAAGTCCCTGTATCTGAACTGGTAAGTATATTCAGTGACAATACTAGTGCAATTAATATCTTCAAGAATCCGGTTTTACATTCTAGAACCAAGCACTTTGAGCTTAAGTATCATTTCTTAAGGGAAAAGGTTCAGAACAAAGAGATTGCATTGGAGCATGTGTCCAATAAGGAGCAGTTAGCAGATATATTCACCAAGCCTCTCCCAAAGACTACATTTACACACTTAAGAGGTGAATTAGCAGTACTGCCCCTTTAGGAGGTGAACTAAAAGCATATGCTCCACATCAGTCCGGTATTGCATAGTCAAATTAATTTTGGATTGATGTGTTGAAGGATGCTGCTCCTCAAGGGGAGCAACATAATGGAAGAGGGAAGCTTGTGCCTCCACTTTGGCATTGTTGTCAAAGGGGGAGAAGATGTGAAGTGGAGAAGATATCTATAGAAATTTGGTGAGAAGAAGTGAAGCGAAGAGATATATTTGTATATTGCCATCAATGCCAAAGGGAAAGATTGTTGGCATTATGTGAACCGGTATGAGGACATAATGACATTGTATGTTGTCATTGATGTCAATATGTTGTAGAGGTGTGAATCAGCATATGTGAGAACCGATATAACACTGTGAACCAGCCTTTGTGCCAAAGTGAAGCAATGTGCTTGTTCAAAGGTGAACCAACATATGGTCATGGGAACTGACACATGGAAGTGTTGAATGACTACCGGTTCGTAGTCTCAACTTTAGGGTTTTCGGTTTAAGTGCTTCAAGCTTGTGTGGCTCAATCGGTGACTTTGTGCGATGAGTTAGCATGATAACAAAGAACAAGATTGTGTTGCCACGTAAGCCTTGTGTACATGAAGTATTGTGCATGAAGAAGATCTTTCCTATCTACCTTGGGAATATGAGAAGACTGTAAAACAACGATAACGTGTGATGGGTTATCAGCCACCATGGAAACAACAGAAAATGAATGATGGAGATTAATGCAATATGCTCAATGGTCAAGATTGAACCATTTGAATTCCTTAACCTATTAGGTTTAGGGTTTAGGGTTTATGCTTCTGACCTAACTGTTTTCTATAAGGTCGATGTTGTGACTCTTTCTAGGGTTGTTGGCAAAAGTTGTGTGTGAGTATCCAAGAGAAGGGATACGTGATGCTTGCTAGACCAGAGGAGAGAAGTGATACTTGCAGAGTGTAAGTGCAGAAGGTGAAGAGGAGCTTAAGTGGATTTGCATTGGCATTGAGTGTTGTTACCAGATCATTGAAATACCTGTTGATCTCTAACCACCTCAACAATTGGAAAATCCCCTAACAGGGTAGCCTTAACTGGCTTGCTATAAATCCCTCAACAGGGTAACTCAAAATTATTGAGATCTGGAAAGCTAGAGAGCTTTGGAAATTATTTAGCTATTGAGTTCTTGAAATTCTCTAACAAGGTAACTTGTAACAAGGTTTAACCCTTAACCAGGTATTGTAGCCATCCCTTAACCGAGTGATCCCTAACAGGATTGGTTCCTAACAGAACCTATTGTATTTGTCTTTAATAGGACAAGGCTCCTAACAGAGCAGACTTCCAAAGAGTTCAACAACAAACTTGTGGGTATTCATCCCCATCGTGGTTTTTCCCAATTGGGTTTCCACGTGAAAAATATGTGTGTCATGTGTGATTCTTTTATCTTGTGATGCTTTGTTATTACCTGTTAAGCATATGATGGTTTTGTGTTTTATGCCTATCAATAAAACATGTTGAACTAGCTATTGTGAAGATATGATGATAGATTACCTGTTCATACATAAGGGTGAAATTGTAGTGTAGTTCTGAGTTGAGAGGAAAGCTAAATGAGAAATTGGTTTATGATTGTTTTAGTTGTTCTGGGTTTTACCGGTTGCACTCTGTTTCAAACCGGTGTCACTGATTGCCAGTCATTTGGAGTAATTGCCGTTGAACCAGTTTAGGATTGTATTTTTCCTGTACTAATTCACCCCCCTCTCTTAGTACCAGTTTGGTACTATTTGCTCATCATTGAGTTATCAAGTTGTCCTTATATCTTAGGAGTCATTCTAGAATTTAGTTATAACAGTGTCATGTCCACCTCATTTACTTTTAGTTATCTATGCATTGTACTTTTGTATGTCAATTATCAATATTAAATCATTCTTGAATTGTTGATGCAATCCATTCTTTCCATTCTCTCTTGTGGAAGTTCTTTTTGGTCTTTTAGGGATCTTGGCGGTATTGTGAAGTCACTAATTACTTGATCATCTATATCCTCCATTATTGGCATATAAAGGGTGCTTTGCAAGACCTTTGACATAAGCCATATTTTGATCTATCTCTTTATCATAGTCATGTTACAATAGACATCTAGGGTTTAAATGGACTTCAACTTTCAAAATGCTTAACTAATTAGCAAGGAAATTCCTAGTGGGGTGGTTATTCATTTGCAACAAGTTCCACAATATAATGAGTTCACCTTTGTTGATACAATTTTTAATTCTAATTCTAAGGTATATTTTGTTCTTTCTCTTTGTGCCTTAGGGAATTAGTTTTAGATGTTTGTTTCTCTTAAACAATATGAAAACCAAATTTCTTTAGACTTATTTTCTTCTCATTTGCCCATGATACCATTTTTTAAAGTCAACTATTCTATTGCCAATTTTAAGTTCTCAAAGGCCTCTTTATATAGCTCTTTATCCACTATGTGCTATGAGGTGCCTGCAAGAAGTTGAGTCCATTTTTTGGCGAAAAAGTGGAAGTGTTTTCCTTATTTTTTAGAATTCATCTTGTTCAAGACCTAAAAATTTGAAACACTTAAAGAATGAATCTTGAAAAAAATCACTAATAGAAAATGTAGTGCTCAAAGTCTAGTTTTCAAATATGTAATTTATTTTAATACCCAAATCTTAAAATTTATGTTTCAATAGGCATTACTAAAACCTATAGTTTAAAAGTCACCTTTTTAGGACCATACCATGTCTATGTACGACAAGCATAATTTGACCTAAATGAAAGTATTTTTCCGAATCCTTTTGGGAAAATATTTTAAACTCACTCTCTTTTGATGAGAATATTTTTTTGTAATTTTTTTCTACATATTTTTTTTTATTAATTTTTTATTTTGCACAATCTTTGTTCGGAAAAACTCTCATGTACGGAAAGCATAATTTGACCTAAACTTAACATTTTTTTATTTTTTTAAAAAACTATATAGAATTGTCCCTAGTTTGATGCCATATGATTTTTTTTTCAAAAAACTTAAAGACAAAAAAGTTATTAAAAAACTAAGAAACCCATTATTTCAAGTTTATGGATTTCTTTCATTAGAAATTGTTTAAAAAATAAAAATATAGATCAAATTTTTTAAAAAATATATATTTGGAATCTAGACAGTCTCTATTGTAATGAATTTTCATTGTTTAATAAAATTATGCAAATTTGGTGTTCAGATATATTTTTGAAGTCATTATATTGAATGGAGATTGATTTGGCCTTCAGGTTGCAGGTCAAACCAAGTCCAAGCCAAAGGCTTGGCACTCTAAGCCATTTCCCAAACCAAAATCAAAAGGAGATACCAATCCAAAATTAAATTTTTTACAAACAGGATCTCGTTTAGGATATAGGATCCCGTTTTAAAACTAAATGGAATCCCATTTTTTTTAATGTATTTTTATTTTTTTTGTTGTATATATAGAAACTATTTTTAGTAATATAACATGTCCTTTTGTATGACTTTTTATGCATTATTTTATGATCTAGTTGTCTTGTGAATTCTCTTTTGTTCTAATTTTATATCCATTTTTTAAATGTGTCAATCATTCCATAATTTTTTAGTCATGGGATTTAAACAACGTCAAAAGAAGAAACAACATAGGACATGACCGTGGAGAAAATTCAAGCACAAAGAGAGAAAGAGACCAAACCTCAAAGAGATATAAGAACAAGGTTTCAGAAAATGAATAATCCCAATGCTTCTTGATCCACGACAATGGAAGAGACAAACATTCAAAATGATGCCCTGGGGGATAAGATGGGCATAGATGATGCAATTATGGACGATGTTGATGTGGAATATAATACAATTATGGAGACTAATCCTCGTACTACATCCTCAAATCTAGATACATCTTCAAATTATCCAAGTACATCTTCAAATCCTTCTTTGAAAGACATGGATAATGTGATTATAAATGATAATCATGGTGATGATTTACTAGAAGTTGGATATAGCAATCTTGAGATTGATATTGTTCATGAAAAAATGAAACAAATTAGAGATATTGAAAATGAAAACCCTCGTATTGGTGAAGATGAGATTCCTTTGAATGTTGAAAGTGAAAATCCTTATGAACATGGTGAAAATGAAAATCCTCCTATTGTTTAAGATGATCACAAAAACATTTTTATAAAAATTAAAAAAAAAGTTTTGGATAATGTTCCTAGTAATATTTCTTGGAGACAAATAAGAAATTATGCCAAGAGAATATATAAAGATTATTTTTATCGAAAAAACTTGCAATTCAATGTCAACTGATGATGCAATTGATGAGAATGTGGAAAATGAGGAAAGTGATGAAAAAATATGTACCTTTGTGAAACCAACAAAAAGATGAATTAGTTAAGCATGCTATGTCTATTGTTGCAAGTGCCATTGAATCTATTGGAAAAAAAGTTGATCTAAAGCTAATAATGTGGCACGACGAGCCATAAAAACTACTATGGTGAATAAAACAACCTTGAATAAAAGGATGGTAAGCAACATTAGTGGAATTTTAAAGATGCATCCTAAAACATTAGTAAGAGCAACTAAAAGAAGAGAAAGTATTGAAAATGATCCAATCAACCAAAGTTGGAGTTTTAGTGGTTGACTTCCAATGTTAGATATGAAATTGAAATTGTAGTGAAATATTTGGTTCAAATTTTTTGGTGTGATAATACAAGGGCATTCTCTAATGCTAGAGATGTTGTGAAGTTGAGAGTGGGGTCGAATTTTTTTTATTTTCATCCAAAACACCTATTAGACACAACTCAAACTGAATTTTATAGGGAATTTTTGGATGATGTTGTCTTACCTAGAAATATTACCATAAGTCAAAGATCATTTGAGAAATGTAAGTCCTAGTATGTGAAAATTAATAAGCAATGAATCTCTTGTTGCTGTAAAATGTATGCACAATTTTGTTATTATTATGATGTTTTTCGATATATATGTTGTGTTTTGTATAGTAACATGCTTATCCAGTAATGTGGTATTGATATCCCACCTGAAACAATCAAGGAATTTGTAGCAATTTTATTTTGTGAAAGATCTAATGGGCGATTATTTTATTTAATTTCATGTATCTCTCGACAATGTTCTAGTTGTGGTAATTTTTCATTATTAGTAGAATGTATGCATGAGAGTAGTGAAAATAATTTTGGACAACAACTAGTGGATGTTAGAAGATTTAAGAATGTTGAGTATCCCTTAAAGGATGGGAAAATAGGAAAGCTTGTCTATTTAATCACATAAAATCTTAGTGTACATGTATTCATGTCAAAATTTAAGAGTAAGATTGTACCAAAATATGTGACACACTCTCAACATGCTAGATGGCTTGACAATCAATTTCACACATGTAAAAATTCATTTCCAGTTGGAAGTATACTATTAGTGGTGGACTTTGCAAAAAACTATACTCTTAAGCCACAAGAGGAAATTCAATCTCAATATTACAATTCCACTCAGGTTGCTATTTTTGTTCATATTGTTTATAGACTTGCAGATGATAACACTGAGGATGATAGATTTTTTTTAAGGGAGTACCATTTCTATGTGAGTGATAATTAGATGCACTCATCAGAGTTTGTTCAATATTTTTTCAACATATTTTATACAAATTTAAGAGAAAGAGGAATCTAGATGATAGATAATCTTATATGGTCAGATAATTGTATAGGACAATTCAAGAATGCTCAAATGTTTTGTTGGTTAAGCATGGCTCGCAAGGAATACAATATCCAACATATATGGAGTTTTTTTGAGGCTAGACACGGTAAAGGAGAACATGATGGAGTTGGTGCATGTGTTAAAAGAATTCTTGCAAGAGAGAAATTAAAATTTGAAAATAATATAAAATTTAAAGATTCACATGCAACTGTGGGTTGGTACAATACAACATTATCCACTGGATCAAGTGTGAACTCTACAATTTAGTGATTCTTTTGGTTAGTTGAAGAAGAGAATATTGTGCCCAAAATTGATTGTAAGATAATTAACAAATAAATAAAATGGCATTCATTTAAGAGTTCAAATTCAAGCATATGGACTATCTGGACAAGGGAACTTGCATGCTTTTGTCATTTATGTATTTCAGATGATTCTGATGTATGTGAAAATACTAAATGGGTTGAAGAGTGGACACAAAGATCGTTGACACCTTCTCAAAAACAAGATTAGATTGACACAATAATTGAAGATAATGATCAACTATTTGCATTAGATAATTATGATAGTGTTTTAGTTGTTGTACAAAAAGGTAATTTAATTATTTTGTTTGAAATTTTGATGAACATGTTTAATTAGTTTCTTTTTTTATATAATGTAGAAATTGGTGAAATTTTATTAGAAATTGATAAAATTAATTTTGTTTGTAGGACATGTATGTTGTTGTTGCACTCGAGGATAATGACGAGGAAATAGAATATTGGTTGGCTTGATGTGTTGAGTCTAAACAAAAATTCGTTAAAACTTGAGAAGATGATGTTGGCTATCATTATCTGTCTAGTCTAGTGGTGGTTGTTGGAACTTGGCTAAGGAAAAATCTAACAAGGAAGATTGTGTAGCATCATAAATTATACACCCTTAATTTGGGTGGTACAATTCGATGCTTAGGTTAGCACCTGACTTAGTGTGTTGCATTTTGCATTTTAAATTCCCTTTAAGCATTGATTAATTTCATTAAATCTAACTTTGTCCTCTTTTATCACTCCACACATCATAAAATTGGGCCCTTAACCCTAAGTGTGCCCCTTTTATTTTATCCTTTTAATTAGTTAATTCATTAAATCCCTAATTAGGTCCTATTTCGACCTTCAAGGCCCTATTTTTCATATCCAAACACCTTGAATTATTGCACCAACCTAGGATTTACTTTGTAATCATGATACCTCACATCCCTAGAAATTCTAAAAAAAGTTGGTCGAACTAGAATGATTCACTTTGGTTCTGAGTTTTTTCTCCTCGAATTTTAGGATCATGTTTTGGCAGTATTATAATGTTTAAATCTATCTTCATGCAAAAATATATCAAATCTAGGTTGGCCTAAATGTGATTTCAATTATGAAATTCCTATATTAGGCATCCTTCTCTACTCATTTTGTATCTAAGACTCTAAGAAATCAATCTCTCCAAGAAATTGAGCATTCTCGCATCCGTTTCTAGAGATCTTCAAGGCTGCATTTTCTTCATTCAACCATTATGGAAAATATTACATCATTCATTCTGAAGCATGTGTGTGTGATTAGAGTTTTTTCTGTTGGCATATGTGCAGAGTTTGATGACATGATGTTATTGTATGTTGTCATTGATGTCAATATGCTGAAGTATGAACTGGTATATTGAAGTAAGAAAACTGGCAAGAGAAACGGTATGATGGTATGAAGTGAACCAGTATGATGATGTGAACTGGTATATGTGAAAATGTGAACCAGTATGTTGGAATGTGAATCAGTATATGCAAATTTTGTATCGGGGTTTCATTTGATATGACTACTAGTTGGTAGTCTCAGCTTCAGGGTTTCCGGTTGATGCATTCCAAGTCTGTGTGATTCAACCGATGACATCTTGTGATGAGTTAACATTGAAATGAAGATCAGATCATGTTGCCACGTCAGCCTTGTGCGCATGAAGGATTTTCTTGAGGATTTTGCATGAAGAAGATAGATTCTATCTACTTTGGGAATGTGCGAAGTCTTAGTAAATGGTGGAGAGCGCGTGATGGGTTATCAGCTTCCAGAAGCAGCAAAGAATGAATGATGGAGAACATCTTGAGATGTGTTCAAGATTGTTTCACCCTATGCAATGTGACTAAATGGTTAGGATTGGACCGACTGTATTGTTAACCTAGATGCTTAGGATTTTAGGTTTTGGCTACCGACCTAATTGTTGTCTATAAGGTTGATGATGATTTTCATTCAAAGTTGTTGGCAAATGTTATGTGTGTATCCAAGTGAAGAGATACTTGATTCTTGCCAAACCAGTGCGGTGAGTAGAGATTTGCAGAGAGTGATTGCAGATGTATAGGAACTGAAGTGGATCTACCTTGGCATTAAGTGCTATTATCATATCAGTGTATTACATGTTGATTTCTAACCATTTCAGCAGTTGGAAAATCCCTTTACCGGGTAGCTTTAACAAGATTTTTTGTAAATCCTTTAATAGGGTGACTCAAAATCATTGAGTTCTTTAAATCCTCTGACAAGGTAATGTTTAACAGGGTTTTAACCTTTAACCAAGTATTTAGCCATCCCTTAACTGGGTGATCCCTAGCAGGATCGATTCCTAGCATAACCTGTTGTAAAGTCCTTAACCTGACTAGGCTCCTAACAAAATAGACTTCAGAAGAGTTCAAGAACAACTTGTGGGTATTCATCCCCACCGTGGTTTTTCCCAGGTGGGTTTCCATGTGAAAAAATAAGTGTGACATGTGTGATGCTTTTTCATGTGATGTTTTAGTGTTTTCTGTTAAGCAGTAAAGCATGCTGATCCAGTGGTCATTATATTTATGATGTACTACTTGTTTATGCATATGGGTGAAGTGGAAATGAGATATTAGGTTTGTGAAGATCTAAGTGTTATCGATTTATGTCTTTCACAGTCTCACTGTGTTTTATCGATAGTGCCCTGATTTAGATCGGTGATGTTGTTTACCAGTTAGTGCAGTCTTTGCAGTTTAAGTTGGTAAAAGAGCTTTTGTCTATACTAATTCACCCCCCCTCTCAATATCTGTTGAGTATTTATTTTTCATCATTATTCATCAATTGGTATCAGAGCATCCTCTAGGTCCTCTATGCTATAAGCTTAACCGCTTGAGGAAAAGATCCTATTCTAATGATGAAGACGGAAGGTCCTAAGTTCAACAAAGATAACTTTAAGATATGGAAGGACAAAATGAAGATATACATTAAAAGCATGGGTGCTCAACATTGGAACTATGTTGAGAATACTTATGTTGTCCCTACTGGTACTCTCATTGATGATCAAAGAAGAGAAATTTAGGAGAATGGACAAGTCATGGAAGCTCTTATCAACAGTCTATCTGATATTGAGTTTATAAATGTTCTAGAAAAAGACAATCCCAAAGATGTATGGGATACTCAGGAGTCTATCTATTGTGGCGATGAGCATGTGAAGCAAGCTAAGGAAGAAAGCCTTAGAGGAAAGTTTGAAGACATGCAAATGGTTGAAGGAGAGACCATTCAACAATATGGGATAAGGATTAAAACTGTTGTTGGAGACATCAAGAGTATAGGAGGTACAATGGATGATTCCACCATTGTTAGCAAAGTTTTGAGAACCTTATTACCGGTCTATGCAATAAGGGTTGTTGCTATTCAAGATTTGAGATCTATTGACAAGACAAAGGTGTCCCTTGATTCTATCATTGGTAAGTTGACCACATATGAGCTAAACAGTTATGATGGGAGTGTTTAGAAGACTGATTCAACCTTTAAAGCATCTGCTACACTATCTAGAAAGGGAAAAGAGCTAGTACTAGTTGTGAACCTAGACAAAGAAGAGATATGGATGATGAGGAGATCCTGATGGAATTTGAAGCTCTTCTTGCCAAGAGACTTCCTAAGGGAACTGGAAAATACAGAGGTAAGCTCCCTTTGAAATTCTTTTCTTGCAATAGGATAGGAAACATTGCTATCAACTATCTTAATAGTGATAAAAAGGACAAACCGGAGAAGCTCAAAAAGTTCAAAGGAGGAAATAGGAGAAATTGTCTTGTTGCAGTTGATGAAGATGTCATTGATGATGAATCAGAAGATGAAGAAAGTGAAGACATAGTGTTTGTAGCCATCAAGGAAGAAGTGTCAGACAAGAAAGCTCTTGTCTCCCGCTTTGATAATTCTAATGAGTGGATTATTGACAGTGGTTGTTCTCACCACATGACTAGTGACCAGAGAAAGTTTCTGACTCTAGAAGAGTATGATGGAGGTGTAGTCTGATTTGGTAATGATGCCCCATGTATGGAAAAAGGCAAAGGGTCCATCTCTCTAAATAGAAAAAGAAGTGCTGATAATGTGTATTGGGTAGAAGGTCTCAGGCCTAACCTTTTGAGTGTTGCTCAGCTGAATGATAAAGGACTCACTCTAGAATTCAAAGATGGAGTGTAAAAAAATAAAAGGAAAGAGTGGTGAACTGATGGCCATTGGTAAGCAGACCAAAGGTAACTTATTTTAGTTAAATACAAATATCAGTCAATGCCTAATGGCTAAGTTTGATGACAGTTGGATATGGCATAGGAGACTCTGTCATGTAAATTTTGATAACATTGTGAAGGCTAGTAAGATCAAGGCAGTTAGAGGATTGCCTATGCTGAACAAACTAGAGAATCCTTTGTGCAGAGAATGTCAAGTGGGGAAAATGTCTTCCTCAATCTTCAAAGGTAAATCTTTCACAACAAATAATCTACTTGATCTTGTTCATACTGATTTGTGTGGTCCTATGAAAACTAGGAGTGTTCAGGGAGATAGGTACTTTATGATTCTTACTGATGATTGCTCAAGAATGATGTGGGTCACATTCTTGAAAGACAAGTCTGAAGCTTTTGAAAAGTTCAAAGCCTTTAGAGCACTAGTTGAAAAGGAAAGCGGTAAGAGAATCAAATGCCTTAGAACCGACCAAGGAGGTGAGTTTACCTCTGGAGAATTCAATAAGTACTATGAAGATAACAACATCAAGAGGAAGTTGTCTACCCCCCGGACTCCACAATAGAATGGCCTAGCAGAAAGGAACAACCGGACTATAGTTGAAGCAGCCAGAACATTGCTCACACTTTTTGGAGAGAAGTAGTGAGCACTGCAGTCTACACTATGAACTAGGTACTCATCAAGAAAGGTAAGGATAAAAATCCTTACGAGTATTGGACTGGTAAAACTCTAGTAGTAAGCTACTTTAGAGTGTTTGGTAGCAAGTGTTATATTAAGAGAAGTGAACACCAAAGCAAGTTTGATGCAAAGAGTGATGAGGGAATATTCCTAGGGTATTCCACCAAGAGCAAAGCTCTTAAGTGTTTTAACAATAGGACTCAGAGAATCGTTGAAAGTATCAATGTTAGAGTTAATGAAACCTCTGAGAAACCTAAGAAAATCGACAGTGAGTGAGCGGTAGATGAACCAGTTGTAACCTTCTAGGAATCGGTTGCAAAACAACCAAGTACAAGTAACAGTGCTTCTACACTAGTAGTTGTTGATGTAGATGCAGATGAAGATGAGGATGAAGAGGAAATGCAAGAGGAATCAACCAAGATCATTCCTAGGTATGTAAAGCTACATCATGATCCAAAGCAGATCAAAGGAGATAAGGATGCAGGAATTCTTACAAGAAGAAAGGTCAGAGAAAATTCTTGCACGATTTCTAAATTTGAGCCCAAAACATTCAAAGAGACACATAAAGATGAAGACTGGATTAAGGCTATGGAAGAGGAACTTGACCAGATTGAAAAGAATGGTACATGGTCTCTGGTACCTAGACTGGAGCACAAAAATGTTATTGGCACCAAATGGGTTTTTAGAAACAAGTTGAATGAAGATGGAACGGTGGTAAGAAACAAAGAAAGATTGGTATGTAAGGGATATGCTCAAGAAGAAGGAGAAGACTATGGAGAAACCTTTACTCCAGTAGTTAGATTAGAAGGTGTTTGAATGCTACTTGCATTTGCAGCCTTCAAAGGATTAAAAGTGTACCAAATAGATGTGAAATCTGCATTCCTGAATGGAATACTTGAAGAGGAAGTGTATATAGAGAAACCAGATGGGTCTGCCCTATCAGAAGACAATGATATGGTGTGTACGATACATAAAGCCTTATATGGATTGAAGCAAGCACCTAGAGCATGGTATGAATGTTTACACTCACATCTTGTGAAGATTGGATTTGAAAGAACAAGTGAAGATAGCAATATCTATTTGAAGTTAGAAGGAGATCAGATTTTGATCTATGAAGTGTTTTTTGATGACATAATTTTTGGTGGAGATGACAAGATGAGCCATGCATTTGCAGATGAGATGAAGAAGGAATTTGAGATGTCACTAATCAGAGAGATTAAGTTCTTCATTGGACTACAGATTCAACAAATGAAAGATGGTATCTTTATCACTCAGTCCAAGTATGTCAAAGAGGTGTTGAAGACCTTTGGCATGGAAAACAACAAACCGGTTGGTACACAGATGATGACCAGTTGTAAATTGTCAAAAAAAGATGACTCAATGTTGGTGAATGAGAAGGATTACTGGTCAGTGATTGGTAAATTTCACTATGTAGTACACAACAGACCGGACATTGCACATGCAGTGGGCATTGCTGCACTTTTCTAGAAAATTCCAAGAGAATCCCACTTGGTAGCAGTCAAGCGGATTCTTAGATATCTAAAAGAAACTATAGATTATGGATTGTGGTATCCATAGAGTAATGATTTCAATCTCAACAATGTTTACAGATGCCAATTGGGCTGGTAATGTGGACGATCGGAAGAGCACAACCAGTGGTGCATTCTTTCTTGGTGGTAGATTAGTCTCATGGATTACCAAAAAGCAGAGTTGTATCTCTCAGTACATAGTAGATGTAGAATATGTAGCCGTGTTTATGAACTATACTTAGACAATTTGGATGAAGCATGTATTAAGTGGTTTCAAAGTTCCTGTATCTGAACCAGTGAGTATATTTTGTGACAACACAAGTACAATTAATATTTCCAAGAGTCCGGTATTGCATGCTAGAACCAAGCACTTCGAGCTCAAGTATCATTTCTTGAGGGAGAAAGTTCAGAACAAAGAGGTTGTATTGGAACATGTTTCCAGTAAGGAGCATATAGCAGATATATTCACCAAGCCTCTACTAAGGGCTATATTTACCTATTTAAGAGGTGAATTAGGGGTGTTTCCCCTTCAAGAGGTGAACTAAAGGTATGTGCTCCACATCATTCAGGTATTGCATTGTCAAATCTTTTCAGGATTGGTGTGTTGAAGGATGCTACTCCTCAGGGGGAGCAACCTAATGGAACATGGATGTTTGTGCCTCCAATTTGGCATTATTGTCAAAGGGGGAGAAGATGTGAAGAAAAGAAGATATCTATAGTATTGGCTACACATAATATGGAATAGATTGGGGAGAAGATGTGGAGCAGAGAGATATCTTTGTATATTGCCATCAATGCCAAAGGGGGAGATTGTTGGCATATGTGCAGAGTTTGATGACATGATGTTATTGTATGTTGTCATTGATGTCAATATGCTGAAGTATGAACTGGTATATTGAAGTAAGCAAACTAATAAGAGAACCAGTATGATGGTATGAAGTGAACCGATATATGTGAAAAGGTGAACCGGTATGTTGGAATGTGAACCGGTATATGCAAATTTTGTATCGGGGTTTCATTTGATATGACTACCGGTTGTTAGTCTCAGCTTCAGTGTTTCCAGTTGATGCATTCCAAGTCTGTGTGATTTGACCGATGACATCCTATAATGAGTTAACATTGAAATGAAGATCAGATCATGTTACCACGTCAGCCTTGTGTGCATGAAGGATTTCCTTGAGGATATTGCATGAAGAAGATTGATTCTATCTACCTCGAGAATGTGAGAAGTCTCAGTAAATGGTGGAGAGCATATGATGGGTTATCAGCTTCCAGAAGTGACAAATAATGAATGATGGAGAACATATTGAGATGTGTTCAAGATTGTTTCACCCTATGCAATGTGATTGAATTGTCAAGATTGGACCGATTGTATTGTTAACCTAGATGCTTAGGGTTTTAGGTTTTGGCTATCAACCTAATTGTTGTCTATAAGGTCGATGATGATTCTCATTTGAAGTTGTTGGCAAATGTTATGTGTGTATCCAAGTGAAGAGATACTTGATTCTTGCCAGACCGGTGCGGTGAGTAGAGATTTGCAAAGAGTGATTGCAGATGTATAGGAACTAAAGTGGATCTGTCTTGGCATTAAGTGTTGTTATCAGATCAGTGTATCACCTGTTGATTTCTAACCATTTTAGTAGTTGGAAAATCCCTTTACTGGGTAGCTTTAATAGGATTTTTTGTAAATCGTTTAATAGGGTGACTCAAAATCATTGAGTTCTTTAAATCCTCTGACAAGGTAATGTTTAACAGGGTTTTAACCTTTAATCGGGTATTTAGCCATCCCTTAATCAGGTGATCCCTAGCAGGATTGTTTCCTAGCAGAACCTATTGTAAAATCCTTAACTAGACTAGGCTCCTAACAGAGTGGACTTGAGAAGAGTTCAAGAATAACTTGTGGGTATTCATTCCCACCTTGGTTTTTCCCAGTTAGGTTTCCACGTGAAAAAATAAGTGTGTCATGTGAGATGCTTTTTCATGTGATGTTTTAGTGTTTTCTGTTAAGCGGTAAAGCATGTTGATCCAGTGGTCATTATATTTTTGATGTATTACTTGTTTATACATATGGGTGAAGTGGAAATGAGATATTAGGTTTGTGAAGATCTAAGTGTTACCAGTTTATGTCTTTCACAGTCTCGCTGTGTTTTACTAGTAGTGCCCTGATTTAGATCGGTGATGTTGTTTACCAGTTAGTGTAGTCTTTACAGTTTAAGTTGGTAAAGAAGCTTTAATCTATACTGATTCAGCCCCCCTCTCAGTATATGTTGAGTATTTACTGTTCATCATTATTCATCATTTTCATGTCCATGCCATTTCATACAAATTATGTGATTACATTCAAGAAGCAAAGCATCATTATCAGTCATTGCAGATCCAAGGTATATCAAAGTTCCATTATTTAATTTAGTATTTGCAATATTTCAATCAAGGTTAATTCCTAAATCGAGGTTTGACCTAGGCAAACCCCTATTTTCAACCTATTTCCCCTTCTTTTGTGTGCAGGAAATAGGTAAGGACTTGCAATCTTTAAAATCAAGATTATTTGCATAGATGAATCAACCCATTTTTGGTGTATGAAAAGTTAGGAGGATTAGAGGGATGAGTGCTCTGGTCTTGACATCTTTGGAGGTTTTTGGAGGATTAGGTTTGAATCTATTTATATTTCTTAGATCTAGTTGCATGCCTCAATCTGACAATTGTAGCTCACTATTTCTATTTTTTACCTTTATTTTCAACACTTTATCCTAATTTTAGCTTCTTTAATAATTCAATTCAACTGAAGGGAAAGAAGAGGGTACATTCAAACCCCCTTGGAATTAGATTGGAATCTGGATCTAATAGGTTTAGATCTGTCTAATTCCTATCTTTCCCTAATGTTATGGTCCTTAAGAAAAATTAGTGGTTTTACTACATTCAATGGTGGAAACCCTAATTTTCATGATTACATTTTGGTGAACCCGACTCCTTACACCCTTATTTTTGATTTATGTTCTCAAATCTGAGTGGTTTACGCAATTTGAAATTCAAATTTACATTTATAGGTTTAATTTTCAATTGAATTTAAAAAACTTAGAGGTCAAATTCACAAAAACCCTAATTTTTAATTTTAAAATTGATCTAATTTGTGAAAATTCTAAATTTCAATATTGCACTCATAGAGATTTTTTAGTCAAATTATAGAAATTTAGAGATTTAAATCACAAAGACCCTAATTTATTTTGTTAATTTTTTGTGGGTTGCATAATTTTTTAATTATGATTGTTATGTTCAGATTTAGATGCATTCAATCATTATTTATGTACTTGCATTAGTGAAAACATTATAAAAATTACACATTATGCATATGTTACCATTTGAAAAAATTAAATTATGGTCATGATGCATTTATTTCATATATGTGATAATGGATTAACTTCCCTTGTTTCACTTTATCCCTCTTCTAAGGACTCTCCTACTCATGAGGATATTTTAGAGACATAAGGAATCATTAATACTTCTTCCAAAACTCTCCCTTATAAGGATGAAGATTTGAAGAATATTTTTGATACTTCTCCTAAAATGTTCCTCTCCCATGAGAGTATCTTAGAGGAAGAGTGAAGCAGTCATCGATGAGGAGGGACCTTAAAGAGATCAATCTAGACCGGTAATCAAGAGTAAACACAACATAAACACAAAAATATGATGGAGGCAATGCAGAACAGATTATTTTAATACATGAAAATTTATTACATCCAACTGGTAACAACCAGATTACAACATATCGACTCACAGGCCTAGTAGAACATACTGAATAGGTCACAATCGGGACCTTGAATCTTAAGATCTATCTTCTATGAAAAATCGAGCTACTTGATCTTCTCCTTGTTACATTCTAATGTGCAATTACAATTATATATCGATCCCAAGGATCTAGTTGGCCTTAAAAGATCAAAACCCAAAGAACAAGACCTAACGTGTAAAATAACAAGGTCGGCCTCTGCCAAGAGATTCCTCCAAAAAATCCAAAGGATGGAATGTAGTTCACGGGAAAAGGTTGGCCACATGCCAAGGAACATCAAAATCAATTCCCAAGGCTCCAAAAGTTTCAGAAGGGGTTCTGATAGATCACCAAAATAGGTCTAGGCAACCGGTAACAAAAACTGTAAACCGGTAACATGAAACTGTGAAGGAAACCAATAGCGACATCTTGCTAGAAAATGATCCAAATGTGATGTAGTCTGGAAATAAGAAAGATGATCAAGTCTTAAAGTAGAATCCAAATCCATAGGATCCAGTGAGCCAAAACCAACACACACAGAAAGGAAATCTGAAACTGCAAATAGAAAGAAAAACATAAAGAAAATGTTTTTGATTGATGCAAGATTGCTCTGAACCGGGGATGCTCCTACATCAAAGAGGATGCTATCATAAACACCATCCTTAAAGTTACCTTACCTTATATACATGGTACCTCTCCCAGAGGAAAAGTGTTTATGTACATTAAGTTATCCTCTCCCAAATTTGGTCTTACCAATGAGGGCACGTTGGTGCAAGAATGGGTTATGAACACTTCTTTCAAAGATCTCCTTCCTAAGCATGACTATTTGAAGAATGATTTTCATATTCTTCCTAAAATGTACCTCCCCCATAAAGACCATTTGGTGCAAGTGGATTATATTGTCACTACCTTTCCTATTGATAGCATACCCTCTCATCAAATCAATGAATTTCCCACTATAGATGAAGAATTAATGAGTTATGTTTGTCCTTCTCCTAAAGCTTGTATTACCCATTAAGATGCCTTGGAGAAATAAGATGAAATTATTAGCAATTTTATTGATGCTCTACCTTCTCAAGATGTATCCTTAAAGATAAAATAACCCAATCAAGTTACATTCATGCTTCTAGTTATGAGAAGCATCGACCTAAAAAATCTCCTAATATCCTA
Organism: Cryptomeria japonica; assembly: GCF_030272615.1. Taxonomy (NCBI): domain Eukaryota; kingdom Viridiplantae; phylum Streptophyta; class Pinopsida; order Cupressales; family Cupressaceae; genus Cryptomeria; species Cryptomeria japonica. The sequence continues at coordinate 662,813,969 of NC_081414.1, forward strand.
CAAGCTACAAAATACATATGTGAAAGAAGTAATATGGAAAGGGAACTAGGACTAAAATATGGTTATGAAATACATCACTCATTTAATACTTGTTCCAAAAAGAAAGATCACAATGTTATTTTCACCTCCCTTCCTTCCCCCCCTCATCCTAAGAAACATGTTGATAGGGAACCTAATCTTGTTGAGAAGCTTCATGATATCTTAGCTAAGATTTCCCTTTGGGACTTAATTGAAACTTCACCTTCATATCATAAGTTGATCTAAGAAGCCTTACAATGGGTGGTTCCTCATCCTTCTTCTAAACCAAATGATATCAAATTCTCACAAGATGAATTTCCTTCTATAGATGTTAAAAATATTGATGATCCCATTATGATTACTCCTTGTGTTTATGAACAAAAGATAAGAGGTACTTTAATTGATAATGGGTCAACTCTTAATATTTATTGTGTTGAGTTATTAGATAAGATAAATGGGGATTATTATTGTATTCAAATCAAACCTCTTTGTGTGTGTGGATTTGATAATGTTCCTAGAAAGTCACTTGTTATAGTTATATTACCTATTGAAGTAGGACCCATGACTTTGCCTACTCCTATTCATGTCATGCCCAACCACCTTAATTATAACCTTCTTCTAGGTAGACTATGGATTTATGCTATGAAATTAGTCCCTTCTACCATTCATCACACAATCAAATTCATATACAATAATGAACTTCACACAATAAAGGATGATCCTAATCCTCTTAATTTCACTCATGATGAAGTGGGATATATTTCCCTCTTTAGTACTATGATTCCTTCAACAAAACCATCTCCTATCAATGATGCTTCTCTAAAAAGGAATTGGGGTACACTAGACTTTACACCCTCCTTCCATGGGTATAAGATCCCTCAATCTAATAATGAAGCCTTCAAGGAGCCTTTTTGTGTCTTCTATCCAAGCCTCTAAACTAATTCCCACTTCTCCTTCCAACTTATGTCTTGATAATGATGAGAGATCTTTGAATTTTGATACTAAGAATGAACTCTCTCCTCTAGAAATTTCAGCATCTACACATGGATACAATGGACATGGTTTAGGATGTGTGTAACAAAGTCTTGAAAGTAATGAGAAATTAGACTTTTCTAATAAAAATCTAGGTTTCCAACCTCTTCCTTTGTCGACATCCCCTCCTCCATTGTCTAGTGAATTCACATCTTCTCATTCTCATATAATATCCAACAATCTAATGTATTGTCCAATCCTCTTCATGACAACTCCATTTCACTTTTATGCTATATACTTAAGCCTGGTGCCTAGGGACTAGGGTACCTAGAACCCCTATCCCAGGACCAGGGCATCCAATGTTCTGGTCCTTAGGACCAAGGCACCCAACACTCTACTCCTTAGGACCAATACACCCAGTGGCCTAGTCCTCTTCACGGCCAAGCTACACAACACCTAGGTCCTGGTTCAAATCCAAAATTTTAGGTTCCCTTCTTGATTGTTTCAAAATATAGATTCCCTTTTTTTTGCTCCGAAGACCATAAGAATAACACAAAAGTAATAGGTGATGATGGATGACATATTTTTCGTGATAATTTCAAATAATATTCAAGTACCTATTATGTTGCATTAGGGACTCATTGTCATTCATGGTGGTACAATTTTAGGTGAAATCATACTTTGTGAGTAACATAATAGTTTATTCATTCTTGTCCCTACTCTTGGGGGGAAATAATATTGTCCTATCTTCTCTCATGGTTTCACTATTTTCTTTAGGGGTTGCATTTTTCATACGTTGATGTCCTTTCCATGGGGGATTCACTTAGTGAACTAGGTTATAGCATATACATTCATTGAATACTAAATAAGTTCCTTATTTTCAAAAAATATTGCCCTAAACTCCTTTTATGGCACCCCCTCCCAATACACAACTTGAATTAAAATCCCCCCATTTTCACCAAATATTGTATTTTTTTAGAGCTCGAATTAAAAATCCCCCTATTTTCATTGATAGGCAATATATTATACCCTCATTTTTGCAATATTAAATCCCCCAATATGAATGCAAGTGATATAATATTGCCTAGCTAGTGAAGCCCTCATGGTCCATTCTTGTATGGAATTGTATATCTCTTATGACTAATCTCTCCTTAAGGGATTTTTTTATCCTTCTTCTAATTCTCTCTTTCTCTTTCTCTTTAAAGATTACCTCTTCTTCAAAGTTGCAATTAACATATGTTAATGTCTTTTCTTGCATTGGATATTCATTCATGTGAGTATATTGTGAATTTTCTTATGTTTAATCTCTCCTTAGAGGTTGTGTAATTTTTCTCATTGCCCCTACTCTTGGGAGGCAATGATCTCTCTCTTATCCTTTCGAAGGATCCACTTTTCCTTTGTTCAGTGGTGTTTGTTTATAATTTGATGTAATTCCTTGTGTGAATTTGTTGTTTTCTCAAGGATTCTCTCTTATGTAAAGAGGTGTATGTCCTTGGTTACAACCTCTTCTTTTCTTGGCCATGTATATCTATCATAAACTTACCCCTTCACATTGGGTCAATAGTGTGTCACCCTTCATCAAGAATATCTTTCACCTAGCAATAGGGGAAGGTATGCATTCTTGTTCTCCTTCCCTTCTCTTGGTAGAAGATGTTATGTTTTTTCAAGAAATTCCTCTTTGAGGAAGATTTATTTTGAGAAAATATCTCTTCTCCTCCAAGGATTCTCTTTACACTTGTTGCAAGATATCTCTTTTAAAACTATCTTATCCTTTCTTATAAGAGTATTCCATCTTTAGCTTGGATTTATGAAAATTGTTGTGTAAATGATATCTCCTTAGTGTTGAAGGCTAGTTATCTTTGCCTCTAAGCTTCCTTAAGAAATCAACATAGGGCTATGTTGACATCTTAAAGGGGGGGCACCCATATTTCTCCCTTTGTCCCATATTGTACCATATTTTTCCATGACTTAAATGGGGTGTTCATCCTCAGAATGAGAGGAAAAAAACTCTTAGAGTGAGATGCTTCACACCCGAAACCAAATGCAACATTGATATGTGTCCTAAGCAGGGTTATACATCACCAAAACTAGAGTAAACAAACTCTTACACGAGATGTCCTTGAAACCAGGATTGTATCTGTCATTCTGTAATGCTCGCCAAAATACCCTACGGAATATACACTAAACTAGCCTTGAATGGAACACTTTTTTTTTTCTTTAACTAACTAATGTTACATTTAATGTTATCTAGACAACATGTTTCAGCATTTTTTTAATTGATTTCAACTTAGTGATGACATCTTAATCATTAACTATTTATTAGGTTCTTTATGCAAGCAGAAATACTTAATGATTCCACATACACCACTCTAGGGTACATTAGCATCATTACTTAATTTTCAGCAATAACCCTTATTCATGAATCCACTAATTCAAGTTCCATTAACACCATGAATAGGCATATATGCATCCTACTAAATTAACCCATCATGATATGCATCTACATGCCCTTTGATGCAATCTAATCTACCATTTATTTCTTATGCAAGGCTAAAAAACACATGATATTCACTAACTTATCTATGCACATATGTAAGTACACCTTTAACTATCCTGGTGATGCATCGTACTAGTCTCATTAAGCTGTATAATAAATGCAAGTTTAATCCCCATTATCTAATATTCATTTTAAAAACCAAATCCAAATATTCCTAATCCCATATCCATTCATCATCTATATGAACATTATGTACCTATTATAATAACTACTTTTAATGCATGATTATTATTCCTATTATGAACCTTGTATGGACAATGTAATATCTAGCTGCTATCCTTTTTAAACCTTACATAATGCATAACATGAAATGCATACTTCCCTATCATTTACATGCTCCATATGAAATCCTACTTCTAATATAACCATTTCTTTCATGCATCCTATTTCTATAATGCAAGGACTATATACCATTCTTATTTGCTATCACTCACTAGTATGATAATGCAAGCATGACCTTTACATTATTATCTACATATGATATGATTCATTACTAATATCTCCTTAATGCAGCTATGGGGATAACAACATACATTATTAATAATGTGAATTCAAACATACACCTCAATTAATATTCATGATATCACTCTAAGTTTTATTGTCACAAAATGTTTCCATCACTAACTTTAACATGGGTTCAACTATGTTTCCTTTCTACTTTAACATGGGTTCTACTTTTCATGTCACATGCTTAAGATTATTTTGCATAACGAATCTAACTTCTAGTTTGCAAATCTCTACCTTTCTAATGATACTAATCCATGATCATAATCTAATTTTATTTTCAACATAAAGGTATTACATAATGGAATCAACCCAAAATACAATTCCTTTTCCATTAAGAACATGAAACATGCACTATATACATTACATATCAATGCAACCCAATGATTACATCTTTATCTAAGTCTAAGAATAATCAAGGGTACATTACGATTACAAATTCATTACATGGTTTCTTACAACATGAGAATATCTCATCCAATACAAGTATAAATGATCTCCTACAACCATTGCAAGAGTTTTCCTCACTTATACATGAACATCACAGAATATGACAAGGATATCATCAATTCAAATCTATGATTCCTAATACATATATCTGCTACCATAAATATCCAATGCCACCATGATGAAGATCCAATCTACACATGAAGGACACCAACCAAGAAGGAAAAACCCTAATGTTAAAAAGCACCAACCACCCACCATTCTAGGAGATGATGCAAGGTCCCCACACACATTCTACATCTAGGTTGACACTTAATACCAGTGGATAAGACTACATCAATACTCTCAAGCATGAATCCAACACAAGATGGCATAAACAAGAAAATCCCAAAGGCTATCAAATCATCAAGTTAGAAAAGAAATACCAATCAACAAGGGGAACACATGTAGGCACTAGCCTAATGGACATGTGGAGTCATCTCAACCTATGAGAGATTAAGGGAAATTAGATTTCCATCTTCATGGCCTTCTCATGCTTATCCTAAAAAATCCTCCCTAGGACTAAGACATGAGGCTAAAATCAATTATTATCTTATTAATTATCTAACTACCCATCCCATGTTCATTTTTAGGTTATCACTTGTATTATAATTCAAGGTAAACTATTGTGTACCCTAGCAGTCTAGACTTCATGCATCCTTACAAGGAACCTCATGGAGTCTATCTCTTGTGACCCCAGTCATCACAAGGAAGCCCACTCCCCCCAGCATGGACCCATACAAAAAAGGTATACATGCTCAAGAGGCCCTAAAACCAAGTGTAAAAATCTGAAATGAAAACCCATAACATGTAGCCGAAAAACTCATACATAAACATATACATGAAACGAGACTACAACGTCAAAGAGAATAGGAAAGGAGCCTCTTGGCAACAAACATAAATCAAAGGCCATACAATAGGACCATCATAATCTTTTATAAACATAAAAGAAAAATCATAGCAAGGTCATTCACCTACTAGAAACACAAACATCAAATTGCATCCTTCTCTCCTGGCATCTCCACATGAGAGGAATCCAAATAATAACCAACACATGAAAGAAAATGCTCATAAAGCATCATAAAAACTCAAATTTGATAATAATCAAATATGAAACACAATAACATATCATAAACTAGCCTCTATTATGGAAGTTAGCTGAGGAAATCAAGTTAAATAAGCAACATACAGGAAAACTCTAAATACATAGTTATAGTGTTTTAGTCATATCTTGAAAACTCAGATTGCAATTTTCACATTTTTTACCAAAAAATAGAAGACTTCAAGGCAAAAAAACCTAGTAAAATTTGTGCAAACCCAGTTTATAATTTTCGAGATACATTTATCAGAAATTTATAGACCTATACATAAGAGCAACAAATACAACACAAATATATAAAAAAATGCATACTGCAATAGAGCAAACTTATGACAAAAAGATAAAATCAGGCACTTAGCCAAATAGCCCCAAAATGTATACGGAGGGCCTCCCAGGCCATACAAACAAGTATAAACAAATGGGAAACAAAATGGCTGAGTGGAATTGACATTTGCAACAAAACTTGAGCCACAACAATGGCTACCAAAAATACACAAATGACTCCTAGCTCACGATGCAACACACATGTAGAACTATAAATTTTCAAACACAACACCTGAACTCAGTAATAACATGAATGAGTTCACCCAAAAGGCTCATTATAGATAAAAAGAACAAGCAAATATGAAGAAATGCATAGGCACTGGGAAGCATTGTCGTGAATGACATACACAAGGAAACAATACTGTAAAACAAAACAAAATTGGAATTTCCAAAGAGTATAGTTTCCCTAAATATTATTATAGTTGAAACTATAAATTTAACTATATCAAATGAACAATATCTACCCAACTTCCTTCAAGAAAGAGCAAAAATAGTGTAGACACAGGAAGAAACTTTAAAAACAAACACAAGAGTTGCAGACTTGATGTAGGAGCATCCCTGGTCGATGAGCAATCTTGCATCAACCAAAAATATTTCCTTTCAGTTTTGTTCTTGTTTAGTTCATTGTACAGTTTTATGTGTTCTTACTGGTTGGTACCAATAGTTGCTTTCTTTTCATGACAGATCTTATTTTTAGTTTCTAGGCTGGGTCATGTGCTTAATTCTAGATTTTCAGCTCATTTGGGTTCTCTTTCGATCAGTTATCGCTTCCGGTTGATTGTTTCTAGATTCCGGGATAGTTCTTATGCTCACTGGTTGGTTTTCCTTCATTACCAGCACAATTCTTAGCGTGTGGATCTATTTTGGGTCTTGTCTGATGTTCTTTGGCGTGTGGTCAAGCTTCCTACTGAACTGCACTTCGTGGTTGTTTTCCGGAAAGATTTCTTAATTCTTAGGGCCGACCTAATTACACATTTCATTTTACTGCATTGGTAAATGTAATCTTATGAGGCCAACCCAGATATGTTCCGATGGGTATAAATATGATATTATGTAATCATTTGTAGAGGTATAGGAAGTATAATTGAGAATAAGGATCAAGATTCACATTTATGGATTCATTTGATTCTTAGAGTCCCAGTTGGACTGTATCTGGCTTGAAGCCTATATGTAACTGGTTAACTACCAGATGCTCTTTCATGAATATATGATGATAACCGGATGGTTGTCAAAAGTTCTAAAGAAATAATATGATCTATTTATGTCTTCTTGTTATGTTTTCTTGTTACTTTCATTCTGTTACTCTTGCTGCATAAGCCACTTAATTCTCTTTTGAGGGTTTCATCGGTTATGTCTACATCAAATGGTATCAAAGATAGTTATGAACTAGCTGGTGGAAGAGTTTGTGAACCCTGAGCCATTCCTTTGGGTGGACAAATTGTCGATTGGAGGTAGGATAATCATGTGTTCAATAGATCACCGAGGAGAGGCAATTGAAACTAGTAGTTAGATCACCTAGTTGAGGCAGTTCACTAGAGTGGAAGAGGAGATGCTACCTAGAAGGACAAACCCTCGAAGGGTAGAGAAGATGATGGAGGACTTCAAGAATGAAGTGAGGAACAAAATTTAGAATTATTTGGCTCATTTGCGAGGAACCCTGAAGCTAAGGATGAGTATGAGGAAGTCAGTGAAGAGTTTGAAGAGGTTGAAGGACTGGAAGATGAAAGTATTGGTCCCCACTAGTGCTGAGAGGGGAGAGGTGAATCAACACTATACCGATTTTACCAGATTTAACCTTAGCCTTGTTAAAGGACTTAGGATCATCAATTAAGATGTCACCCGATTAAGGGATTTTACAAAGGGACCTGTTAAAGTCTGCCCCGTTAAGGGATTTTACTATTGTAGTTATTAGAAAAAAACAAAGAGAATGATCTGCTATGATAGCTACTCTTAGCTTAATCATATCCAATTGAAGCTCTTTGATTTGACCACTGTTTACACTTGATCTGCACTCTATTGGTGCTCTGCATTCTTTCTCTACTCTTCACACTATTATAGCTTTGCACACTCTCTACACCACTATGCTATTCACTTAGCAGTTCTACACTCTTCTCACCTTGTTGGATCGCCACTCTTCAATATTTCTCTTAGCAATTTTACGATCAAGCTTTTTGGTTTTCGCTAAGAACCTTTATACCATGTTTTGCCAATACATAACTGTTGTTTCCTAAACGAGTTCATGGTAAATTTAAAATTTAAATCTTCTTTCACTTTCTCTACACGCTCTCCATCATTCTCGCTAGCAACTCATCCTTATCTGCCATCGCGACTCATAATTTTAGAAACTTATGGGTCGTGTTATGCCTTTTTAATGTGAACAAAAAAATAGGCACAAATCTCACCTTAACTGGTTGTTAACTGCTGTAAAATTCACTAGCAGTTTGTTTGATTGATAACTCACCCTGACTGACTCACCTTTGGTCATCGCATCCAACTTACCGGTCATTGCTCTGAGATTCTTGGTGGATAGTATCCTTCAACCTGTATCACTGGTTCACCAATGTAACTCTTCATCTTTTTCCACTGGTCACTGATCATCAAGCAGACTAATCACCTGTCGGTCCACAACATTCTTGTTGTGCATAAGACTAATAAATTGCAATCTGAGTCACATCCTTTGACCGCAACATCCTTTCAACTGTTAATTTGAGAAACTGATCTCAACATCTATCGGATGCTTGACTGACTGATCGGTTGCTCTATTTATCCTTCAACTGATTAGTCTTCAACCAACACACTGTATATTAAGGAAGTACTGAATCCTCCATACTGTCTGCAGCCATAAGTAAACCATTGAGGTTTACCATACCTCCTTGCCTATGAGCTTGGCCTTATTCACCGGTAAGTGTTAGTCATCAATGACAATACTAATTGATGAATCGATTGTGCCAACACTATCAGTTATGCCAATAGAATGATTCCTAAGAGTAGTGGCACAAGCGAGTAAAGTTCACAAAATCAAAGTTTCAAACTATTCTGGAACAATGAACCAGGAGGATCTGATTGATTGGATCAGAGAGTTGGAGGATTACTTCGAGTTTGAGGATGTCAAGGACCCATAGAGAGTTCAGTTGGCACAAACTAAGTTAAAAGGGCATGCTACCTTATGGTGGAAAGAATTGCAGAAAGACATAGTAGAGAATGGTGAATTAAAGATCATTCAGTGGAGATAGATGGTTGCAAGATTGAAGGCCAAGTTCATACCGAGAGACTATGAGTTGAAATTATTTAAGAAGTTATAGAACCTAAAACAAAGAAAAATTTCTGTGAAATAATATACTGAGGAATTATACAAGGTAATGATTAGGTTTGGACATAGAGATATGGACAGAGAAAAGGTGGTTAGGTACATAAATGGACTTGCATTTAACATTCAGGATGAGATGAGTATATTGAGGATTTCCATAGTGGAAGAAGATTACCAATATGCTTTGAAGGTTGAGAAGAAGGTGAGAAGAAGACAACCAAATAACCCTAGAGGGAAGGAGAAAGTCAAAGGGCAGATGAGTATAGAGAAACATAAACCGATTAAGGAAGATGAGTCAAAACCTAAGTGGAGTAAAGAACCGAAACATAAAACACAAAGGAAAGGAAGTAGTAGTATCAGTAGAGAATTCCAAGGAAAATACTTTAAGTATGGAGAAACTAGATATAGATTCTATGAATGTAAGAAGGAAATGGTGAGAAATTGTGTGGCAAATGAGGAACCGAAAGATGAAGGTACCGGATCTGACTGCGCACCAGAGCAAGGAGAATCCCTTATATTCAGAAGAAAGGATACGAGATCTACTTAGAGGAATAATATATTCTAGACTCTGTGCAAATTAGGTGGTAAGTGTTGCAAGGTTATTGTGGATATTGGGGGTACTGCTAATTTAGTATCTAAGGAGATGGTTGTGAAGTTTGGATTGAAGAGGCTTGAGAATCCTTGTCCTTATGAGGTAAGTTGGTTACAAGATGATCAAAAGATAGAAGTGAAGGAGTAGTGTTTGGTGAATTTTAATATTGATCCTTTTATGGATGAGATCTTGTGTGATGTTTTATCTATGAGTGCTTGTCATATCTTGTTGGGAATACCTTGGTAGTTTGATAAAGGAGCTATTTATGGCTGTAGAAGAAACCTAGTCACTATTGAGAAGGATTGGAAAAAGTTCACTTTGATCTCTTTAAAGGAGAAAGAGAAGGAGGTGAAGAATCTAAACCTTGGGAAAAGTTTCAATTTTGAGAAACCAGTTGCAGAGGTTATACCGAAAGGGTTGCAGAAAGATCTGATGAAGCCAGTTGCAGAGGTTATACCAGAGGGTGACATGAGTCTGCAGAAGGATCTGATAGATGAGACTGATGGAAAAATGAAACTAAATGAAAAAGAGATTGTGGAGACAAACCAAATGAATTCTTGTGGTAGAAACAAATTAGATTTATAGAAGAAAGAGAGAAACAAAAAAAGGTCACAAGGGAAGATAAGCAAAGAGAGTCAGGGATTAGAGAAGCCAGTTGATACTCCAAAGGAGATAAAGAAAAGGTTGACAGATAAGGAAGATGTTTGGATAAAAAATGAGCATCGAATATTTATCTTGAATCATTTTAGATGTTCATGAGTTGCCTCTTATGGAACATCTTCTTTCTACCTAGGGTTTCTAATGCAAAAGCATCCCTAATCGATGAGAAATCTTGCATCATCCAAAAATATTTCCTTTTAGTTTTGTTCTTGTTTAGTTCATTGTGCAGTTTTTTGTGTTCTTACCAGTTGGTACTGGTAGTTGCTTGCTTTTCATGGAAGATCTTATTTTTGATTTCCAGGCTAGTTTGTGTGCTTAATTCTAGATTTTTAGTTCATTTGGGTTCTTTTCCAATCAGTTATCGCTTCCGATTGACTGTTTCTAAGTTTTGTGACAATTCTTGTACTTATTGATTGGATTTCCTTCATTACCGACATAATTTTTGGCATGTGGATCTATTTTGGGTCTTGTCCGATGTTCTTTGGTGTGTGGCTAACCTTCTTGCTGAACCACACTTCATGGTTCTTGTTTTCTGAAAATATTTCTTAATTCTTAGGGACGACCTAATTACACATTTCATTTTCCTACATTGGCAAATACAATCTTATGAGGTCGACCCAGATATGTTTCGATGGGTATAAATATGATATTATGTAATCATTTATAGGGGCAGAGGAAGTAGAATTGAGAATAAGGATCAATCTTCACATTTAGTGATCCATTTGATTCTTAGAGTCTCAGCTGGATTATATCTGGCCTGAAGCCTGCATGTAACCGATTAACTACCGGATGTTCTTTGATGAATATATGATTATAACCAGATGATTGTCAGAAGTTTGAAAGAAATAATATGATTTGTTTATGTCTTCTTGTTATGTTTTGTGGTTTCTTTCATTGTGTTACTCTTGCTGCATAAGCCAGTCAACTCTCTTTTGAGGGTTTCACCGGTTATGGCTACATCAAGAGCCAACCTGGAACCTACTAAAGGTAAATGAAAGTTGAGAAAGAGCTCCAACAACTCCAAACAATTAACAAGAGCAAGACCAAAACCAATCTCCAACCATGCCAAGAGAAATTTGTAGAGAAGGAAAAACCAAAACAATTAAAAATCAAAAGCCATTAACCAAAAACCCTAGTAGTTTTTCCAACCAATGAGATTATTTCATTTTGAATTAATCTCATTCCCATACTTAGGGTTAAGAAATAATAATATATTCCCATTGACTTTTCAAATGGGATTTAAAAAAATAAAAATAAAAAAGGAAATAAATAATTTAACAATATTATATTAGCATTATGAGGGGATTTAACTGATGTTTTCCCTCAATAACCACATTAAAACATTTACACTTATAAATAAAACATTGACCAAAATAAAATAAATCAAGAAGGGGGAAAGATGACAATTAAATAATCAAAACTTCTTTAAAAATAATTTAACAACATTATTAAATAATAATTAAATCAAAGTTAGAAAAAGCATGAAAACTGGGGAAAAAAAGTTATCACGAAGCTCTGCTAGGGTTTGAGGTTGCGTATTGTTTTTTTTCAGACCGCATTTACTGCGGGATTTTTGTTTTTATTATGGCTTCGGCCAACTTTATCCCAATAGTTGATGCTGGTGCTGGAGTTGCTGCAACAGACCCTCATGGCACCTCCAAGCAAGCACCCTCGCAAATTTATTCTGAAAGTGTTTCACGAGTTATGTCCTTGCCTGATGTTGTACTTCCTTTCAGGATTTTGATAATTCCTGTGAATGGCTTGAAAAATGTACTTTGATAGGATATTTTGTGGGTAGGATCCCTCTTGAAAGCATGCTTCATCATTGGGCCACCAAAGCTTGGTCTCCTCATGGAGTTTGGTTTGATGGCATCTAAAGTCTCACCAAGGGATTTTTTTGTTCCACTTTTCAAACCCTTCCCATGTTGAGGCTATTCTCTCCCATGGGCCTTGGACCATTCAGTCTTCCCTCCTAGTTTTTCAATGTTGGTCTCGCGACTTTTCTATCTCAGATGACAAGAAATTGCAAGTACAAGTCTGGGTGGAGTTCTTCGGTCTTCCTTTGCCTTGTTGGCCTTGTTAGGTCCAACAATGAAAGCTAATGTACTAAGAGGGGAGGGGTGAACTAGTACTTCAAAAATTTTCTTTAAAAACAATCTTACTGATAAACATAAATTGTAAACTACTGATCTCATAATATAAAGCTAACACATAATAATAGAAATAACATTCATACACATTTCACTCCATAACACAAATATTTTGGTTCCGCAGAAACTCTTTGTTAGAGAGAAAAACTACGATGGGGATGGCACCCACAATTTCACTACCACAATAATAAAGGTTGCTCGGTTAGAGCTACATGTTTAGCTATTTCTAATAGCTTACCCTATTAGGAGTATCAAGATCTTTAGATCTACCTTGCTAAAGGATTTTTACAACACTTATACAAAATTCTGCACCTGGTTAAAGGCTTTACAATTTATAGACTTTGTTAGAGTTTTTTACCCTGTTAAAGGTTTCTATTACAACTCAAATGATTCAATAAAATCTTTACAAATATCTACAACTTTACTTCTGAAATGTTATAGCAGATTCTATGTGCTCAATATGAAATTACCTTGCTCATAGCATACCTCGGTAATTGATAAATCAACTCGGTAAACCCTTCTATTTACTCTGTCCCTTAAACTGTTCTCTGAAGACTTTCTCGGTGACCTCTGAATATCTTTGTCAGTTGTAACAGTCACAACTCAATGTGTGCTCTTATGATTTTTCTTTTAACTCTTCTATCACACATGTCTCTCATTTTGATTCTCAAATCACTCTGTATAAATAGATCTTTGGGACGGTGATCTGTTCATGCTTCGATCTTACAAACAAAATTCATCGAATGAATAAACATAGAAATTATTTCATTGGATAAACTTCCTCAAAATCATACAAAATCTTGAAGTGCAATTTCCTATGTGATAACGGTTCCCTGTTCCTCGATTCTTGTAACACGTTTCCACATATGTGTCCAAGTTCATTGAATCTGGTAACACGTTTCTACTCAGTTCAGATTACTTAGTATACCTTCTTTTCTGCTCGGTAGACATAGAACGTTACTCGGTAGACAGCTCGGTGTATACTTAACTCTGTGACTCCTTTCTTCTATAACTGACTGCTTTAGTGCTTACCGACTGGATATTTTGGTAGTATTAGCTGACTAGAGTATATAGGATGACTTTGGACATAAAACTAATGACAACTTAGTAAATAATAACAATCTCCCCTTTTGACATTAGTTTGGTATGCTTGACAAAACACCTTTCAAATTTATAACTCAAAATCTGTATACTTACAAAATTTCACTAAAATGACAATATATACAACTGTCAATAAATAGTAACATACTCAAATATATACTCCCCTTATCAATATACTGTACATAACTTAATTTACATGCTCCTGTGATCAATGCTTGGTGTTCACTACTCTATGTTCTATGCTCCCCCTGTCAAATTCAATGGTACATTCAGATACTCTGTTTTGCTCGGTACACTCCCTCTTATACTTGGTACACTCCCCCTTTTTGACAAACATCAAAACTAGTTACCATTAGGTGGAGGCAACTGGTCAAAAATAGATTTATACTTTGTACTAGAGTTGGTGAGAGCAGTGGAGAGTGCATCCTTGCAACTATCCACTAGGGAATTCCGAGCTGTAATATCAGCTAACAGTGAAATCAAACCATCTAAAGTGCTTCCCTCTCGTTGACTAGATAAGTGGGTAGCTCTGTTGATCTTCTCTTGGACTGATGATAAGTGGGGAATAAATAAGGTCTGAAGAGTCATGATATCCATCCTTATTTTGTGCTCTTCATTTCGAAGTTCTAACTGTTGAGCCATAAGAGTTTGCAGCTTGGTATAGAAATTATGAACATAATTTGGCTCGGTGGTCAATTTATTGGAGAGATTGGTAATTGCTTGTTCAATAACTTTGGTCTTATGCTTGATATCCTTAATAAATAATGAAAATGTACAAAGCTTTTGAAATAAATAAAGAATATGTTTGAGTTGAGGGGACAACTCAACAATTAGTCTAACAAGCTTGACTTTACCTATGGTAATTTCTTTTTGCACTTCTTCAATCATTTTGGCAGATAGCTCTTTGTCCTTCAACTTGCTAAGGTATTATGATGCGTCTACTCCCGATGCTTCTAATTTAGTGAGTAGTTCATCTAGTTGCATATGGATGGTAGCATCTTTATTCACGGTAGCTTCAGATAGCATGTCTGTCAATAATGCTTTAACCTTCTGAACTACTCGGTTCTTCTTCTGAATAGCCATTTGTCTTTCTTGTTCTTCTTTGGCTTTACATAGTTCTCTGAATTCAATAAGTGCTTTCCCTTTCAGTTTTGAAATGTCAACATTTGGCAACACAATAGGCTTTGATAGATCTACCTTGAAACTATGCTTCTTCACTTTCTTTTCTTTGGATGATGAGGCTTTCATCGGTTGAATGAGTACAATGGCTTTGGAGGCTTGTTCACCCTTGGTAGGTTGCTCGGTAGAGGCAACACTTTTGTTGTTTCCCTTAGCCTTTGATGTGTCCTTCGGTGATTCCTTGCTTGGGGTCTCAGTGGCAACAGTTTTAGTACATGTAGGTGCTTGAGAAGTCTATTCCCCAGTGGCCTAAGAAGTAGATTCTCCTTTTATAGACTATTGACCCTCTTTTCCTTGATCAGTGTCTTGAGGTTTCTTGGTTGAAACTTGCTGAGTTACCACAGGATAGGACTTGACTTGTTCCAAAATTGATTCACTTGATACCAGTTTGGCATAGGCATTTCCTTCTATCATCTCTTGTTCCGGTGCCTCAGTGTCCATGACATCCTCATCTTGTTGAATAGTTGAAGTAGGATCTTTCTCGATAATGTCAACTATTTCTACTTCACCTTGAGTTTCTTTAGTCTAAATTCTGAAGATTTCTTGCCATTTTTCTTTGGTTTCCTTTTCGACTTCAAGATAAAGTCCATTCATCATTTTCAAGGCTCTATGCTTCACTTGAAAATTTGTCTGGTAGTTTTTCAAATGGTTTCTAATATCATTTACCAACATGTCTAGAAAAAGATGTACTAAAACTCTTTCTCTTATCTGCTTCTCCGAGTCCATAGCATATTTCCATCTATTGTCAATGTGAGAGTATAATGCATTTGGAAGAAAATTACTTACTTCCAATGGAACTACTCAGAATTTGAGAATTGTGCATACAACTAATTCTTCTGTTTGCCTCTTCTCATCTTCTATTCTGGAGTCATATTTTACATACCTGAATGACCCGAATCCTCCATATTGTTTCAATTTGGCACAGAAGTTGTCAACACTATGTACATCTTCCTTTGTGCTTTTAATGATCTGAAATTTATTTTTGTCTTTAGATTATGTGTCACTTGACTCTTTATTCAAAATGAGTCTCCTGGTTGACTTTATATAAGTCTTTGTAACTTTAGGAAATTCAACCTTTTTCTACCTCTTACCGGGTGACACTATAGATGATCTAGTGTTAGGTCGTTTCATTGGTGGAGTCGGTGATACCTTAGGTGTATCTTGTTTCTTCCTTTTCAATATTTTTCCCTTTGGCAACTCGATGCTCAGAGTAATTGCTGCTTCTTGAGCCTTTGATTCTTCATCAATTGTAAGTTGATCACTCTTGATAGGAGTGGAGGTAGAACCTTCTCCAAATTTCTCAGTTAGCACTTTGATCATTTTAGTGGCTTTTCTTGTAGCCTTCGGTACTACTATGCTCATTTTTACTTTTTCTTTGACCTCTTCAAAGGTACCATACCTGATCTCGGTAGCATGCCTAGGAAGTGTCAAAAAGGCATCTATCTGTTGTTGAGAAATATCAAGATCCATCTCATAACCCATGGACGGTAGAGATTGAGTTCTAGGATCTACTGCATTGACATAACAGTAGTCGGTGTCCACTTCAAAACATATATCATCCTTATATTTCTCCACTAATTGAGGTGGGATTCTGTTCCTGTTATGCATCTTTTCTTGAAATTTACTAAAGTAGTCATCCATTATCTCATTGAAATTATCACCTAACTGATTGATAAAGTCATTTATTTGATGGGTTATTGGTCGGTGTAACTCCCAAACTATGTTACTGACTGATGGGAAGAATTTTTGAAAATAGAAAAACATGCACACTAAGAGTGATCCAAACTTTAGTGTGTTTTCCAAGTTATTCTTCTTAGGTTTCCTTATAGTGTTGAGATTTTCAAATAGGTTTTTCAACAACACTTCACATAGATCAATCTTCATACCCTTTTTCACAATCTTGTAGGCCAAATCTACAGCTGCACAAGGTACACTGTTTTCTCTTGCCGATTGAAAGAAACAATAACCAATGACTCTAATTGCAAACTTTAGCTCTGCATCTATAACATTATTCAATTTAAGACCTCTGCAATCAGACTCAACTCCGGTTAAAGTTATCAATTCCTTCTGTGAATTCATTTTCTGTGCTCAGGCATGGTCGTATATAGGGTATCCGGTTATTATGTGAATGATCTGCTTGGTGATTTTAAACAGTTGCTCCTCTAACCACATAAAGTCATCATGAACTCTGCTAAAAACAAATTTAACCCATTGGGGTTTGAAAACTCGAGGGTAGGTTAGGGCTTCGGTCAATCCCTTGACTTTGATATGCTCATATTTGCTATCTAGGATTCCATCAGTGCATAACTCATCATACATGTCCTTGATCTCGGTATGACCTATCTCTTCAACACAGGACTTAGTGTAGAATCTGACATCTTCAACCAATTGAACACTATCTGGAATAAGATAAAATGCAGTTTTCTCATCGGGTTCAGATGCAACTTTGGGAGGTAAGGAATACTTCAATGAGGGATTCTCAATAGTCTCAACTACAACAAGTTTCTACAACTTAGGAGCCATTTCAAACTTGGATTTCTACTAACGAAAGAGCTTAGGGTTTTAACTAACCAGAAAATGCTTTCGACTTAGTAAATATAATGCAGATGTTCACAACTGATATTGATCAGTTAACTGGCTTAAAAATGCGTTTGAGATTGTTGTATAAATACCTTAAAATTCACTTGGGAGTTGTTTGATTGCCTTTGAATTGCTTAGCTCTACTCTTGATAATTGGTAAGTGTAAAATGATCATGTGAAGAACTTTAAGTACACATTTTACCTTATTGGGCTTTGTGTAGTTAGGTAAGAAAACATTAAATGCACTTGGTTTCACTAAACCGATTAACTTCCTTTTACGCTTTTACTGACTAGACAAGTTTCCTGCACTTACCGACTTCTCTAGTACTCCAAAAGACTAGATAGAATTTCAAACTTGCTAATGCATCTTAGCTATACAGATTTTAAAAATAAGTACATGATGAAATAGGAACTATTAAGATCTAACCTTGAGAGAATGTAGTCCCTTCATACCTTTACTGATTAATTCGAAGTAGATGCACCTAACTCGGTAGGTAAGGTGCTTTCTTCATTTTTTGACTCAATTTCCTTCTTTTTCTAGATTTTTTGTAGTTTGATTTTTATCTCTTTAGTATCTCCTCTGGGTTGATCTCTGCAATCTTTAGCCAAGTGTCCAACTTTATGGCAATGAAATCATGCCATTCCAGGATTTCTCCATGATCTTTGGTGGTTCATTCCAAACCTTATCATGTAGTTGGCACTTATATGTCCATATCTTCCACAACATTCACACCATATCCTTGTATTGTAATCCCATGGTACTGTAGTATACTGTCAGTTAAGATCTATGTGAGTTCGGTAGCTTCTAGTATTTGCTCGGTCTGAAGACCTCATATAGTTTTTCTGCTTAAACCAACACTTCTCGGTACTGTGTCCATATCTATTGCAGTTTTTGCAAAACCCCTTGAATTTTGCCTTCTGAAAATCTCTAGCAGACTTTGTCCTACATTGTTTAGGTGTGTGACCATACTTATTGCAATTGTAACAATAACCATCAGACCTAGTGACATTCAGTTGCTTACCTTTTCTTATTTGGCACATGTTGGCAGTATGTCCTTGTTTTCCACAGTAGTTGTAGATAGGCTTCTTTCCTTTGATGTTCTCCTTGTTTCGAGCTTGCTTTGATATTTCCCCTCTCTCGGTAGATTTTTTTTCTTTGTAACTAAGTCCTGCATCTTTGTTGGATCTTCTTATATTTAGTTGTTCATCCAACATCCTTGATGCTTCATAACTTTTCTTCAGTGCTTCTTTTGATTTCTTCTCTACTTCAAGATCATTGGTCAATCTTGATAATTCAAGTTTCAATGCTTGATTCTCATTTTCTTTTAGATTTGCTTCATGATGTGAATAACCCAATTGATCAGAAAGATTATGTTGAATTCCAGTCATTCTTATGATTTCATCATTCTTTTCAGACACCAATGCTTCTAGCTGTTGTTTTTCCCTTTCCATGTCTCTTATGTTATCCTTAGCTGTTCTTAATGCATCAAGATTTTCAGTCACCTGTGTGCTGAAATGCTCACGTTCTCTTTTCATTGCTTTTAGCTGTTCAGTCAGTGTTTTGTTATTTTCTTTCAGTTCTCCAATCATCTCTTCAGTCTCTTTTGATATACTGTTCTCAGATGATGTTTCAATTTGTTCCACCAACTCTTGTTAGTCTTGTAAATCATCAGACAATCTTCTTTTGACTTTCAGTGATCTTTGCATTTGTCTCTACATATCTGCAATCACTTGATTAGCATGATCCAATTCTTCTTGAAGATTCATAATTCTCCAAGATTGTTTGTAGCCTTCCATTAATAAGTTCTTTCTCTTTAGGCTATTAAACCTTTTCCAAGATTGAAGCTCTGATACCAATTGTTAGGTTCAACAATGAAAGCTAATGTACTGAGAGGGGAGGGGTGAATCAGTACTTCAAAACTTTTGTTTAAAAACAATTTACTGATAAACATAAACTGTAAACTGCTGATCTCATAATATAAAGCTAACACATAATTATAGAAATAACATTCATACACATTTCACTCCATAACACAAATATTTTGGTTATGCAGAAACTCTTTGTTAGAGAGAAAAACTATGGTGGGGATGGCACCCACAATTTCACTACTGCAATAATAAAGGTTGCTCAGTTAGAGCTACATGTTTAGCTATTTCTAATAGCTTACCTTGTTAGGAGTATCAAGATCTTTAGATCTACCTTGCTAAAGGATTTTACAACACTTATACAAAATTCTGCACCTGGTTAAAGGCTTTACAATTTATAGACTTTGTTAGAGTCTTTTACCTTGTTAAAGGTTTCTATTACAACTCAAATGATTCAATAAAATATTTACAAATATCTGCAACTTTACATCTGAAATGTTATAGAAGATTCTATGTCCTTAATATGAAATTACCTTGCTCATAGCATACCTCGGTAATTGATAAATCAACTTGGTAAACCCTTCTGTTTACTCTGTCCCTTAAACTATTCTCTGAAGACTTTTTCGGTGACCTCTGAATATCTCTGTCAGTCGTAATAGTCACAACTCAATGTGTCCTCTTATGATTTTCCTTTTAACTCTTCTATCACACATGCCTCTCATTTTGATTCTCAAATCACTCTGTATAAATAGATCTCTGGTATGGTGATCTATTCATGCTTCGATCTTACAAACAAGATTCATCAAATGAATAAACATAAAAATTATTTCATTGGATAAACTTCCTCAAAATCATACAAAATCTTGAAGTACAATTTCCTATGTGATAACGGTTCCCTATTCCTCAATTCTTGTAACACGTTTCCACATATGTGTCCAGGTTCATTGAATCTGGTAACATGTTTCTACTTGGTTTGGATTACTCGATATACCTTATTTGCTGCTTGGTAGACATAGAACGTTACTCGGTAGATAGCTCGGTGTATACTTAACTCTATGATTCCTTTCTTCTATAACTGACTACTTTAGTGCTTACCGACTGAATATTTCGGTAGTATTAACTGACTAGAGTATATAGGATGACTTTGGACATAAAACTAATGACAACTTGGTAAATAATAATGGGCCTTTCATGCAAACCATTGCTCAGTTTGTTGGAAAAGAAGTTTGCGTTGAGCGAGACCATTTTTTTAATGCTCGCCCTCAAAAGAGGGTTTGTGTTGAGGTCGACCTTTCTCGCAACCTGAAAGAAACTATTGATATCCAAGTAGAAGGAAACACCTTTACCTAAAAGGTTCTATATTTGAACCTTCCCAACACTTGTTATCAATGCCAGTCGGTAGAACACAAGATCAGGGATTGTCCATTGGCTACTCCAAAAATAAAACCCCCTGTTAAGGAGTCTGACTCTCAACTTGTGGAGGGAGCTAAGAAGGATGAATGGACCACCGTAGTTTGTAAAGGTAAAAACTCTGCGACTTCGGTGCAAAAGACTCCTGTTGGTTCCATTTCTCAGCCAATGACGGATCCTCCTAAGCAGACACCATCTTCCTAGGCGGTTTCTACTTCGGTTTCAAACCTTGACTAGTAGGGGAAGATCTCTTCTAAGGGTGCCGCTCACCCACCTTGGGTGCACACTCCTCAGGCTCTATCTATAATTTATGCTCCACACTCTCTACGCCGCTTTTGCAGCCCTTCTGGGCGTGCTGAGATTGTAGATGGTAGTTTAGAAAAATGATGAGTTGTCTTTGACGGGGACCTAAATTTTTTGCGCAATAGATTCTCCTCTCCTGGGGACAAGGAAGATATGCAATTTTTGTCATGAATTAAATCCCATGAAATGTTTGAGGTCTCACAAGAACTCTCCAGAAAGTATTATGTTCGAGATGTTTGTCAATAGGTTGTAGGCCTGGATGTTCTTTTCCTTCAGGAAGTCAAAATTGTTGGTTTCATGCTCAATATTGCATGCCGTGTTATTTGGTCGGATAGCCTTATTTTTGCCTCCCAGCATAAAGTGATTGACGTCAAGTTGTTACTCTCATTTCACCTTGGTGGCTCCCTACAGTTATTTCTCATGGCTTTGATCCCATCCAGCACGTCGTCTAGGTTTTGCTGTCAATTGATAATTATTCCATTGGGATTGTTAATGTTTATGCTCCCAATGATTCGGTTGATAGATCATACCTCTAGCATTGGATTGTAGATAATCTGCTACCTACAACTTGGGTCATGTGTGGGGACTTCAATATGGTTGAGGTGGCATTCGATAAGGGTGGAATTTTTCCTTTTTGCTGGACAGTTGTGTTGGCATATGTGTAGAGCATGATGACATGATGATATTGTATGTTGTCATTGATGTCAATATGCTGAAGAGTGAATCGGTATATTGAAGTAAGGAACTTGCAAAAGAACCGATATGATGTAGTGAACCGATATTTGTGAAAAAGTGAAGCCGTATGTCTATCCAAGTGAACTGGTATGTTGGAATGTGAACCGGTCTATGGAATGTTTGTATCAAGGTTTCTTATGGTATGACTACCAGTTGGTAGTCTTAGCTTTAGGGTTTCTGGTTGAAGTGTTCCAAGCCTGTGTGATTCAACTGATGACATTGTGTGATGAGTTAGCATTGTAATGAAGAATAGATTGTGTTGCCATGTCAGCCTTGTGCACATGAAGGATCTTGCATGAAGGAGATTGATCCTATCTACCTCGGGAATGTGAAAAGTCTCTGTAAACAGTGGAGAACGCATGATGGGTTATCAGCCTCCAAGAAGTGGTGAAGAATGAATGATGGAGAACATCTTGAGATCTGTTTAAGACTGTTGTAATCAATGCAATATGTTTAATAGTTAGGATTGAACCGACTGAATTGTTTAACCTAAATGTTTAGGGTTTAGGGTTTATGCTACCAACCTATATGTTTCCTATAAGGTTGATGTTGATTTTCATGTTGAGGTTGTTGGCAAATTTTGTGTGTGTATCTAAGTACAGAGATATGTGATTCTTGCCAGACCAGATAAGAGAATAGATACCTACAGAGTGTGATTGCGGAAGGAAGGAACTAAAGAGGATCTGCATTGGGATTGAAGTGTTGTTACCAGATCATTGTAATACATGTTGACCTCTAACCACTTCAACAGTTGGAAAATCCCTTAACAGGGTAGCTTTAACCAGCTTGTTGTAAATCCTTTAATAGGGTGACTCAAAATCTTTGAGCTCTTGAAATCCTCTAACAAGGTAACCTTTTATAGGGTTTAACCCTTAACCAGGTATTTTAGCCATCCCTTAACTGGGTGATCCCTAGCAGGATCGGTTCATAACAAAACCTATTGTAAAAGTCTCTAACTAGACTAGGCTCCTAACAAAGCGGACTTCAAAAGGGTTCAAAGAATAGTTTGTGGGTATTCATCCCCACCGTGGTTTTTCCCAGTTGGGTTTCCACGTGAAAAAATATGTGTGTTATGTGTGATGCTTTTATATGTGATGTTTTGTTATTTTCTGTCAAATAGTAAAGCATGTTGAACCAGTAAGTCTTTACATTCATGTTGATGTATCACTAGTGTATGCATATGGGTGAAGTGTAAATAAGATGATTAGATTGTGTGGAAGTTAAGAGCTACCGGTCTATGTCTTTCAGATTCTTACTATGTTTAACCGACAGTAATATGGTTTAGACCAGTGTTATTGCTTGCCAGTCAAGTGCAGAGTTTTCAGTCAAACTGGTTTAAGGAAAAGTGATTTTTACCTGTACTGATTCACCCCCCCCTCTCAGTACCAGTTTGGTACTAACTGTTCATCATTTATTCATCAAGCTGGTGAGCGAGAAGCCTGGTATTATATGTGCAATAAATTGTGTCTTTTTGACCCCAACACCAACCGTCGCCGCCCTGGTGGGGTCTGGCATACTTGGTCTAATTTTAGAGTTGTCTCTGACTGAATTATTAAAAGGTTTGATCGTGCTATGATAACCGTGCAGTATTTTTTCTCCTTTTTTGAAGATCATGATCTACCTGTCACTCCTCTTGTTGATGTGACCCTATCTGCTCACTTCCCCATTAAGTTTAGCATTGAAGGGCAACCAACTAGGAAGCGTCCTTCCAAAATATAGTTCTACCTCAACACTTCTCTCCTACATCATCAAACCATGATGGTGCACAATTAAACGGCTTGGAATTTAGAGCCAAGGCCCCATCATCATACTGGTTGGATTGTGTGGTGGCATGATGCCATCACTTGCTCTGTGAGGTTTCTATGCATTTATGGTAGACAACTTTCCATGTATCATAGGAGGTTGTATGATATGACGACCAAAGCTCTCTATGCTGCCACATAAGCTTTGGCCTTGAATCCTTTTGATTCTACCATGCAACTTTGTTTAGCCCAGCTCCACCATCAGAAACAAGTTGTTGATAGCCACTTTGCCAAAGGAACTCAAATCAAAGCCAAGTTACACTGGCTCAAGGTGAGAAATAGGGCCTCTAAGTAATTTTTCCAGGCTTTGCATGCCTATCATATCTCTGTAGGAATCAAGAGAATCAAAGAGGGGTAGGCCCTCCTCACTAAGTTTCCAGATATTCTGCAAGCCTTTGTCTGTCATTATGAGAAGGTTTTCACAGCACAGGGAGACTCTCCAACCAGAACCCAAGCTTTGCAAGACTGTTTAGCTATTGTTCCCAAATGGCTTTCCGAGTCTCAACAAGCCTTTTGTGATCTTTTACTGACCATTGATGATCTCAAGGAAGTCTCTTTTTCTATGCCTAATAAAAAAGCCTCGGGATTTGAAGGCTTCCCAAGTGAATTCTACAAAGCTCTTTGGCCTTGTATTGGTCTTGACCTCCATAAGGTCTATCTGGAAGCTTTTCATTCCCAGTCCTTGGGAAAGATGATTAACCGAGGTAACATCAAATTTATCCCTAAGGCTAGGGATCCAAAAGACATTTGCAATTGGAGGCCTATTACCTTGCTCAATGTCTCATATAAGATCATTGCCAAAGCCTTGGCTCTTAAGATTTGCCATCTCCTACCTCTTGTTGTTCATCCGAAACAAACTAGTTTTATTAAGTCTAGGTTTATTCTAGATAATATTATTGTCATTTGGGAAGGGATGGACTGGGCCAAATACTCTCAGCAGTGGGCAATCTTTCTTAAGATTGACTTTGCAAAATCGTATGATTGCATTGAGTGGCCTTTTATCTTGGCTATGCTCAAAGCCCTTGGCTTTGGTCCCTAATTCATCTAGTCTCTCTAGATATTATTCAGAGATGCCTCAGCCTATATCACCATCAATGACTGACAGTCTGAGGCTTTTGGCCTTTTCAGATCCATTCGCTAGGGATGTCGTTTGGCTCCTTCTTTATATGTTCTTGTAGTGGAAGGGTTTGGTTACTTACTTTCTAATGCTATCTCTATTGGGTGTGTTCATGGTATCTCCCTGCTTGAGTTGCCTTCTCAACTTGTCAATGGTCACTTTGCCAATGATTCCTTTCTCACTCTCATTGAGGATGAAGAAAATATGCAGGCCGCTCTTCATTGTCTGAACACCTTTTAATTGGCTTCTAGTTCGGCCATTCAATGGCACAAGACATAATGTTATAGGCATTCTTTTCTTCCCACTTTGCCTTGGATCCTCCAATATGACTGGAAATGGCTTCATCATGGCAAAAATTTTCACTTTCTGGGTATTGTTTTTGCCTTCCAAGCTTCTCCTGCGGATCTCTGGAATGCGGTTTTAATCAGGATTGAGAACAAGTTAGCCTACTAGATCACCAAGCCTCTCTCTTTGGCTGGTAAATTCTAAATTTTCTCCAAAGTGTTGGCTGCCACCCATGTCTATTATTCCTCATGTTGGGCTCCTTCCAAGGCCTCTTACATGAAGTTGGAAATATTTTTGCGGACCTTTCTTTGGGCCTCTAGGTCTGACCATCATGGATTCCATAGGGTTGCTTGGGAATAAAGTTGTCTTCCCAAGTAACCAGAAGGGCTTGGTCTTATTTCTACCTAGAACTAAGGGCTTTCCTTATGTGCTAAATGGATTATCAGAGCCTTATCTGGTGATGAGGCCTGGAAAATTCTTCTTCGACATTGCATTTCTTCAGGCTTTCCTACCCAAAGGCCAACTTGGAAGAGGATTGACTTGCAAACCGTGCTCATTATGAAAGACCCTATTTAGATCTAGGGTACTTTTGTAGTTAAAATAATCCGGCGTGCTTGGGAAGCTATCAATCCTTGTCTTCAATGGGCCGGTGATGGTTTTCGAGACACATTATCCATGAATCAACACAACCTCTGGTGGTAACCTCTTTTTCAGGTGCAAGGGTTACCACTAGCCAAAATCCGGGGTGTTAGTGCTCTTTGTTTTCACAAACGCGATATTATAACACCTAAGGATCTGTGATGGGTAGAGTTAATGAAATAATAAATAAGACTAGAGATGGTTGGACTAAATTCTTCCAAAAAAATCCTGATTTCCTTACTTCTCAAGAAGAATTTGCTAGGGCAACAACTCCCACCATTCCAGACAGATCAAAAGGGAAAGGAATTTTGGGAAGTCTAGATCAAATTTTGAATGAGTTGATAGTTAAACCTAAAATTGATGAGAGTATATAGACTAAATTGATAGAGACTACATTTGTACAGTCTGAGGAAGGTAAAATAGATAATGTACAGGATACTGATAACATTGTGGATATTACTCCACTGACAGTAATAGATACTACACCAAGTGGTGAAGCCACTAGTGCAAAAGAGGATGAGAAAAGGGATACACTAGGAGAGGATAAGTAAAATGAGTCTAATAAGACACCCAGTACCATACCGGTAGTTGATTCCCCAACAAATTTTTTGGCAATTGACACTTCTCAAGTTGAGAAGAAATCAATCACATAATGAGACCCACAGAGCTAATGATGATGGCTACTCAAAAGATAATGAAGGAAGGATTTGCAGACAAAGGAATAATAGATCAGTCAATAATAGTTTTGCATAAATTGATTCTTGGTTGTATGATTGAAAATGAAGAAATCCCTTCCGCCAAGATTAAGGAATTGACAGAGCACATATCTAAAAACTTTCAATCATTATAATAGATTTCCGATAGGAAAGCACTTGAAAGATTTACTCTGGCCAAGAAAGCAACTTTTGACTAGATTATTGAGACAGAGAAGAGGAAGGTTGAAGAGAAACTTATACTTATTGAAAATTATTTGAAACAGGGTACTAACATCTCCAGGGTCTGTTGTAATATAGAGATTCTTACAACAAATGTAGATATGAGGATAAAGGAGTTACATGAACAGATTGCTAATATTGCTAATTCTTTTGATGGACTAACTTCACTTACAACATCCATTGATGGACAAATTTTGACTTTGGAGAACCAATTTTTTGCTTTTTAAAAGGAAAGAGACAAGATTATTCGGAGAGCAAGGAGTCTTAGAGGTTTGGTGAATTCAAGATTGGATTCACTTGGTGTGTATAAGAGGGAATGTATGGATATGCTTGCAAAGCCAACATCGACATAAGTCACTAAGAAAGAAACACTTGCACATTTACTGAGTGGACTTGTATTCATATCTGAAACATTCAAAACCGACTATGATACCTATATACAACTGCTAGAGAAAGCTTATCTGGAAATATTGAAATTGGTCAAGCTCTGGTAAAGTAATATGTAACAGTTCTTTCAATTCTTTTACCAGTCTTTAGCATTGATGCCAAAGGGGGAGTTTATATTATGTGAAAAATATGTATATGTATATAATCCTAGGGGGAGGATATCAGACATAGTATATTGTAAACATAATCAATCAAGTCAGGGGGAGCATGTTTCATGTTTCAGTTGAACCGGCAAGGAATCTATTTTTCACATGAGTGTTATCATCAATGCAAAAGGGGGAGATTGTTGGCAATTGACACTCATTAGATTCATATGTTTTCATTGATGGCAACAAGATTCTATTGAAGGCATATACCGACACTGACATTGGCATCCAACACTTCAGTGAAGTCGACATCAGTCTGGGATCTAAAAAGTTTTATTTGTAAAATCATTTTGTAATCATTGTATAGGACTGATATTGAATATCTTTTGTATTGTAAGTTGACATAAGGCATATTGTTTGTAAAGGGTATATAATTCAGTCAATTAGATCATTTTGATATATAAAAAAGGTAGTAGAAAAAAGTGATGTGAAGGATATGTATGTAGGTCATTTGTATGCAAAATTTATATCATCCAATGATTAGTAGATGGTTTGTAAAGAATTCTTGGAGGAAAGGAGATATCGGTAGAAGCGTTCGGGGTTTATAAACTGGTATAGAGAAGAGATATAACCGGAACTATTTTTGGCATTGTAGATGCATCTTTTGAGTTCACCATTACTATTTTATCTCATCATAAGCTAGTAGTTAGTAAGACGCTTTTGTGTTGAGCAGTGTGCTCTAGGTAGTGTGCCTTCCTGCATGTGCAAGCCCCCATGCTATGTAATATCTTTTATATGGTCAGTAAATTGATATTGTGGGTCACAAATCCCACCGTGGTTTTTCCTCTTTGAGATTTTCCACATATAAAATTTAGTGTGTTATGGTGTTCATTCATGTGGTTGGTTTATTTACTTCATGTTATAAATGACTGGGATGCTTAAGGCATTGGTATGTTGATGTACTATTTTGCTGGATAATAAGAAAGATTGGACGGTTGTGTATGGTGGATGTAACCCATTCTGGGTGAACCACGTTAAATATCTGTGTTATCTGTGTCCTGTTTTTATTTCTTTATCTTTTGTATTTAAATCTGCATATAATTGTTAGTTCATATTTGCTTCGGATCTGCTTGAAACCCTAACAATTATATTACCGGTAGATCACTGATTCACTCCCCCCTCTTAGTGTTCTTGGATTCTAACATGCACTATGACCGCTAACTCAAGATCGTGAGTGGGGTATTTCAACTCATGATCTTTGATTTTCTGCGACTCATATGCAATAACTCTGCCATTCTACATCAACACTACTCCTAGAACCTCCAATGAAGCATCTGTATATACCACAAAATCATCTAATGGATCTAGAACTACAAGAATCAGTGCGTTGATCAACATATCCTTAAGAATTTTGAAAGTTATCTCACAACACTCTAACCAAATGAATTTCTTCCCTTTCCTTTGAAGATAAGTAATGGGGTGAGAAATCCTATAAAATGCTTGTACATATATATGGTAATAACTAGAAAGTCCCATAAAACTGTGCACCTCACCCACATTAGTGGGTGCTAGCCAATCCACTATCGTCTAAATCTTTGAGGGATCAACTACGATACCCTCTCCTGAAATAATATGACTAAGATATATGACCTCCGATTGAAAGAACTCACACTTCTCCAAGTTGGCATATAGTTGGTTCTCCCTAAGACACTACAAAACTTGTTTGACATGATCCTTGTGCTCATCTACTGATCTAAAATATATCAAAATATCATCCAAGAAAACTAATACAAATCTATCCAAGTATGTCTTGAACACACCATTGATGAAACTCATAAAGGCTGATGGTGCATTTCTGAGATCGAATGGCACGACTGTAAACTCATAGTGCCCATACCTAGTATGAAAATTTGTGCGGTGTATATATGCTTCATGTATCCTTAAGTGATGATATCTGGAATTAAGGTCAATTTTAGAGAAGACCATTGCATCCTTAATCTGGTCAAATAAGTCATCAATCTAAGGCAACAGATACCGATTCTTCACCATCACCTTATTCAACTATCTATAATCGATGCACAACCTAAGGGAACCATCCTTCTTCTTCACAAATAGCACAGGTGCACCCCAAGGGGATACATGAGGATGAATGAAACCCTTCTCCAATAGCTATTCAAATTGCACTCTCAAATCACTCAACTCTTGAGTGGTCATCCTGTAAGGAGCCTTAGAGATAGGCTTAGCTCCTGGCATAAGATCAATCTTGAATTCTATCTCTCACTGAGGGGACATCCCTGGAATCTCACCAGGGAAGACATTTGCAAACTCCTAAAGAATAGGATGCTCCTACAAAAAATCCTCTAAACTAACTCCCTTATCCACCTCCTTCACTGTAACCGCAAACAATTGGAAACCCTTACATACACATCTCTTCATATGTATAGAAGAGATCATGTGAAAAGAGATAAGTATCTAAACACCTACAATCTCCACACTCCTTTCATTGTCATCTATACACTTAACTCTCTTACCTCTGCAATCTATCCATGCTTGGTGAGACCCAATCCAATCCATACCAAGAACCACATCATAAGATCCCAATGACATAACATGAAGATCCACTGAAGTATGGAAATATCCCAAAACTAACACATAACTAAGCACAAGGGAATCCACTAGCTCTACCTACTACCTATCATCCTTCTTTTTCATAGAAAGCTTGCATCTCTCCACTAAGAAAGGAGAAATAAATAAGTCAGATACTCCAGAATCAAATAATATTGAATAAGATATACCACCTATCACACTTGCTGTCTCCACAATAGTGGCTTGATGCTTAGCCTAGCGGTTATCAGCCGCTACAAATACTCTAATTATAAGTTCTGATACTAAATGTAAAGTACAGATGCCAATAGCTAACAAGATGAGGGGGGGGGGTGAATCATACAACCTTAATCTTTCATAAAATCAATAGATTCAACCTCAGTAACTTATACTTTAGCAATATAAACAAAAACTGCTAAACATGCTAACTCATAAACATATAATCATCATAACACATATAACACTAGATTTAACATAAAAACCCATATAGGGAAGAACCACTGTGGGCTTTCAGACCCACTCAAAAATATACTCTTCTAGAGTATGCTCGGTTAAAAGCAAATCCTATTAAAGATTACAAACACATTGCTAGATGTGACCCAGTTAAGGGATTTCCCTGAGATCTGTTAGGATCTTCACTTTGCTAGAAGTGACCTTGTCAAAGGATTTCAAACACTCATTTAGAAAGTTACCTTGCTAGAGGGTTTACAAACAAGACTGTGAAGTTCACTCGGTTAAGAGATTTTCTATCACTTACAAAATAACAGTAATTAAACAATATCTGCAACTTCACATCTAAAATGCTAAAGCAAATTCTTATTTGCTCAAAACAATCTAGTCATAGGACTTATCTTGTCCCTCTGTTAGGCTCTCTACTCTGTTATTCAAACAGGTCTTCAAGCTTCTGTGCTCGGTAATCACTATGTAGCATCCCTGTGCTTACACTTCCCGCATACATTGTTTATCAACAATTCCTTATTTATAAACAATTTGCTAACCGCTTAATCTCCTTGATCATATTTCCCATGATCAATCTTAGCCATCAGATCTTCAATCTTGACTAGGTTCAATGCATCTTTTGATCTGAAAATGTTTTACCTCACCTTGGGACTTGCATTCCGTTCTAGGAACTTGTGCTAGGTTATTGCAGTTCAATCGTGCTGTAGATCTTCTTGCCAATTTTCCTTTGCCACAGATCCTTAACAAACTTCATGCGTGACATACCAATCATTTATACATTTCCAACTCATCATTGTCCTTCATTAAATAATGCTTTTATCCATCCAATGTGATCCGTCATAATTTGGTTGCAACTCGGTAAATACTAAAATTTACTCGGTAGACATTCCACCTTCATTAACCGATATTGATAACCTTAGGGTTTACCGACTAGGTTCTTTGCTCGGTGACATAGTATAGTATTAACCTTACAATCAACAACATATGTAGGATATCAAAACAATCTAAACATCATGATCTCATCATTGTCTAACTTGGTAATAGTTTCCCATTGAATAAATAATTTCTCCCCTTATTCATCACATTCTTTCTGTGTCTTTTACCGACATCATAATTCTCTTCAAATCAATCTTCTCAAGATATGGCAACATCATACTGAATCAGAAAATTAATTTCTTGACATCAATGAAAAAAATAATGTTATACAGATAGTTATAATCCTTTTTCAGTTATATCAAATAATCTTCAACAACCTTCTCAATATCCTTGATGAATATCAACAATCTCCTTTCTACTGAAATGCCAACAATATCCCCCTTTGGCATTGATGGCAAAACCAATTTTCAAATTGTAATACCAACAAGATATTCAAATTGATTCGGATTCAGATTGCTGTTAGACTTCTCCTGTTATCCTTGAGGTGTTTAAAAATTGTTTGAAGTCTTCTCCCTTTTCCATTAGCTCCTGAGTTATTGTCTTGCATTTAGTCTTCTTCGTTTTGTAGTAATCTTCTCCTCCTGGAATTAGTCTTTCATTATCTTCTTCAATTAGGGCTTTACCATTTAGTCAACCTTTTAGTCTTCTCCCCCTTTCACAATAATGCCAAAAAGTAAAAGAACTAAATCATGAACTCTTCCTTTGTGAAGTGATTTGCCTTGCTGTGTATCATCTTAGTCTTGGTCAGAGCTACTTGTCTCTAATCAATATTTCCTGCACACCTTTATAAAACCTTCTAAAGTGCGTAAATCAGTATCAATCCACACATAATATTTTGTAGATTCATCAAATTGATGCTTTCACCGAACTTTGTCAGTGAGTAGAAGATAGGGGTAGGACCCCTAACTTGCTTCTGAGATACTCAAAAGTGTCCCTTGGCAATGGCTTTGTGAAGATGTCCGCTAATTGCTCCTTTGAACTGATATATTCCAGCA
The DNA here is from genome assembly GCF_030272615.1 of Cryptomeria japonica. Lineage (NCBI taxonomy): Eukaryota > Viridiplantae > Streptophyta > Pinopsida > Cupressales > Cupressaceae > Cryptomeria > Cryptomeria japonica. Next base: position 662,846,117 of record NC_081414.1, read on the forward strand.
CAACTTTCTTCTCTTGAACTTCTTCTCTAAGATAATGATGCTTTATAGAGATATGTTTTGTCTTAGAGTCCATTACCAGATTCTTTGAAATGTTAATGGCACTAGTATTATCATAGAATATAGCTACTGGCTCAGTAACCTTTTCATTTATACCTTCCAACAGTTGTTTTATCCATGCTATATTAGTGCAATTCAATGCAACAACAACATATTCAGCTTGTGCTATTGACTATGAAATACATCCTTATTTCTTACTAAGCCAACTTACTAGTCTTTCTCCTAAAAAGAAAGCTCCACCACTTGTGCTTTTCTTGTCATCTATGTTGTCTACCCAATCAGCATCAGTATAAACTTTTAAGTCAAAGTCATTTCTCTATTCATATACTAATCCATAATCTTCATTGCCTCTTAGGTATCTGAAAATTCTCTTGATTGCTGTCATATGCGTTTCCTTGGGATCTGCATAAAATCTTGCAACAATACCTACTGCATGTGCTATATTTGGTCTACTATGCGCAACATATTGCAACTTTCCAATCATAGATCGGTAAAGTGTCTCATCAAGAGATGCAGATTCATCATTCTTTGATAGTTTACAGTTAGTAGGCATAGGAGTACTTACAGGTTTAGAATCCTCCATTCCAAATTTCTTCAAGATTTCCTTTATGTACTTGGATTGAGTAATGAAAATCTCATCTTTCATTTGCAGTATCTGTAAACCTATAAAATACTTTATCTCACCAATTAGTGACATCTCTTATTCTTTGCACATTTCATTTCCAAAGTTCTTCCATAAAGAGTCATTACCACAAAAAATAATATCATCAACAAATATGGCTGAGATCAGTATTCCATTGTCCACATCATTCTTGATGTACATATTGTTGTTTTCTCTTGTCCTTATAAAACCAATCTTGATCAAATAAGAGTGTAGTCTCTCATACCATGCTCTAGGTGCTTGTTTTAGACCATATAAATCTTTGTTCAATTTGCATACCTGATCTGTACTCTTGTCTTCAACAAATCCTTCAGGTTATTCAATGTAAACTTCTTCTTCTAGTATACCATTAAAAAATGTAGATTTAACATCCATTTGATATACCTTGAAATTTTTTAATGTAGCATATGCCAAAAATGTTCTTACTCCCTCAAGTCTAGCCACAGGTGCAAAAGTCTCACCATAATCTATTCCTTCTTCTTAAGCATAACCTTTGCAAACTAGTCTTTCTTTGTTTCGAATGACCTCACCTTTTTCATTTAGCTTTTTTTTGAAAATCCACTTTGTGTTGGCTATGCACACTCCAATGAGACATTGTATGTGATTGAAGGTTTTGTCATTGATGGCAACCTTGCAATCCTATGACATCGACAAAGACATTATACTGGCATCAGCCGATCACACTCCACATCGGCACTCAGGACACTGGCACTGACACAGAAGAAAGGAAGTATACCGGCACAGAGGCCGATAGGATTTTGTTATATTACATTTTGTTTATTATTGTAAAAATGTGTAAGGCAACTTGGCAAATTGTAAAATGACTGTTATATATAAAAGAGATCATTGTAGACATTTAGAATATGTGATGTAGAAGTATTAAGGAAAATATTAGATAGACCTAATGTGCGAAATATAGGTCAAGGGATATATTTAAAGAGCAGAGCAGGAACTGGTACTAAATCAGGCATTGAAGATGCTATTGTAAAGTAGTACAAGATATTGGATTTGTATAATCCTTATTATAAGTCAATGAGACTTCCCATTGAGCACTGAGCTCTAGGCAATTGATCTTCCTACATGTGCAAGCCCCTATTGTAAGTAATATTCTGTTATTGGCCAGTGAGTGAATATTGTGGGTCACAAATCCCACCGAGGTTTTTCCCACAATGGGTTTCCTCGTTAACATCTTGTGTTATGGTGTGTTTTTCATGTGGATGTTTATGATTCTGTTTATTGCATTATTTCTTGCATATTGGTACACTGTTATATTATGTTCTACATGTTTTAAGTTAAGAAATTCTAATTACCAGTTAGATACTGATTCACCCCCCCCACTCTCAGTATCTGTGGGACCCCTAACAATTGATATCAAAGCGTGGTCCTCTATTTTCAAAAGCCTAACAACTTGAGGAAGATCTTGACACCAATAAAGATGGAAAATCTAATGAAGCAACTGGAAGGAGCTCTTACAGACTATGATGCATAAAAGTTGAAAAATATCAAATTAGAAGATGATTTAAGAGTAGCTCAGGACATCATTCAGACACTTCAAGAAAATTTTACTGTTGCAAGAAATAAGAGAAGAGAACTTTGTGAAAAATTGTAAAATGAGAATGATGAAAAAAAATCACTTAATGATATGATAAGCAAATTGAAACAAGAGATCATGACAACAAAAAATGAAATGCAGGATATGACTATGAGATTTTCCAAAGAGATTGAGGATAGGAAGAAGAATTGACCAGAAAACTAAGTGATGCAACAAATGAGAACACAAGACTTAGCTATGAAAATGACATGTTGAAGACAGATCTGATGCATACTCAAAATAACTCAAATGAACTGATGAGACAAAAAGAAGTCCTAGAAAGATAACTAGAAACTGCAAATCAACACAAAGAAAAATTCAAGAAAAGCTCAGAGGAACTTGGCACCTTGCTGAAGAATCAAAAACCTAAAGATGACACTTCTGGAATTGGCTTTGAAGTTGGTGAAAGCTCCGGTACTACAAATACTCAGGATCACAGCAAACTGGTAAGACAACCTAATGCTTATAAATTCAATGGTAAATGCTTGAACTGTAATAAGTATGGTCACAGAGCAAATGAATGTAGATCTAGGAATTATTAGAATATCAACACACCCACTGGTCAATGTTCTAAATGCAACAAAGTTGGTCACAATTCTGAAAACTACAGAATGAATGTGAGATGTTATGTTTGTGGAAGATTTGGACATTTATCTAATCAATGCAGAACACAAACCGGCATAGGTTATGGGAAAGCTATTCAGAAAAATAATGTAACTTGTTATGCATGTAACAAGATTGGGCATATTGCTAAATTCTATAGAAGTAAAGGAATACCGGTAGACAACAAAAGTTCTAGCTTGAAAGGTAAAGAAAAAGTTGAAGAGGTTAAGCAAGAATTCTCAAAACAATGGATTAGAAAAAGTGATCTAAATATTGGGAATACTCCTCCATCGGTAGAACCAATCAATACTTGACTGACAGGATAGAGTGACGCTTCACCAAAAGGACAGAGCAGTGCTCCATCGGCAGGAAGTTCCTCATCTAATTGAAGAAAACTTCCTTGAGGGTTTGGCAATCTATTGATACATGTGCTATTATTACCTCGGTTAGAGATAAGAAATTGGAAATTACTTATTACCGGCAAACAATGTTAAGTGAATACTTAACTGGCATGCAATTAATGTGGTAGATGGTGAAGAGACATTATAAAGTTAAGGTTTTGGCTCCATTTCATTTCACCATGATTTCAAATTTTTGAAGAGTGCGAAGACTCCGAGCTAGGGCATTTCAAGAAAGAAGAAAGAACACTCTAAGGAATCATCCATCCAAGGTAGTAAAAGGTATTTAATCATGGCATCCACCTCTGCAATTGAATACATAGCAAACCCTACTACTGTTGAAGTAATAAAAAGACCTAGGCCCGTATTTCAGTTAGTTCCCGAGATAGCAAAGAAGGATGATACCCTAGGTGCTTTTTCTCAAATTCCTAAGGGAGTTGTATATGTTGAAGACCCCAGAATGTACATCCACTGCAACATTGAAGAGTTAGGAGATGAGTAAATTAAAACCATTTGTAAAACCATGATATGTGATTGTACGTTAGGAAATAGGAAATCATCACAAGACAAGATAAACGTAATAGCTCAATCACAAGAAGCATTCATTGCAATGATCTATCCTAAACAACACTCAATAGAGACATGAAACAAAAGCATTCAAAACTAGAATTTAAGCAAACCAAAGGTGAGATTTGAATGCTCCTTCATGTGGCTCCATTGTTCTTCTTTCCTCTTCAAATGGTTTGGTTGTGGATCTCACCTACAAGTGCACACACAAAATTGAAAGCAAGTAGATGAGATTTTTGATCAAGTGTACTAGAAGCATAAATTCGATAGTTTGATTACCAATTAGCTTTGATTGATGAAGATCATCCAATTTATAGAAAAATTGGAGAGATGACAAGATTAGCATGATTCAATTCAAATGGAAATTGCAAATCAATTATGTCAATTATGACAAATTATGACAAATTATGCACTTTCTATGCAAAATTTGTTGATTGATAATTTATGACAAATTATGACAACTTCTATGTCAAAATTGATTGATTGTCAATTATGACAAATTTATGACAAATTGACATGTCATTTCCATGAATTTACGAGAGAAATAGGAGGAAATTGAAATTAGGAATTAGAAAATTAGGAAATTAGAGAATTAAGAATTTAGGAATTAGGTAAATTAATTAATAATTTGTCATTTATTAATTAATTCACAAAGAGGAATAATTAGCCAATTAAATGAACATTTAATTGTGATGAGAAGACTTAGGATAAATAAATAAATTATTAATCCTAAAAGAGGAAATGACAAACCGGGTTAAATGATTAAATCATGAAACCTTAGAAGATGAATTAGCAATGTGAGAATGACAATTAGGTCTTGACAAAGGATAATTGATATCGATTATGATTTGATAAATGACCAATGTGATAAATGATTTGACTGATAAATGCGCCAATTGACGAGGAACAATGATTGATTGATCCAAATTGACATAATTGAGACAAACAACGATCGATGACAAATCGATCGCAAAATGACAAGATTGACAAGAGGACAAGAATCGATGACAAAATAGATTGCAAAACAACAATATTGAAAATGACCACGATCAATGACGAATCGATCGCAAAATGACAAGATCGAACATGACAATGACCGATGACAAATCAATCGTTAAAACGACAAGATTGAAAATGATAAGGATTGATGATAAATCGATCGCCACATGACAAGATTGATAAGAGGACAACGATCAATGACAAATCGATCGCAAGATTGACAAGAGGACAAAACCCTAATTAGGATTGACGATGTCCAAAATGATGACAAATAAGCATGCACATTGATGCAATAGGATAAGATCGATTAAAATCATGACTGGATAGTGTTGTCGACAAGACCAAATTTGAGAGCGAGATAAAGGAAGAATGTAGAAGAAAGACTCGATGTTCGTAAATGATAAAAACCAAGTACGAATCATAGGAGAAATGTTAATGCGATGCAAAAAAACCTAAAATGAGGCAATGCGCAAATGTTAAAGTATGACTCCGCAAGCGTTGACCATTTTTAGGTGTCTACATTTTGCCCCTCTTTGAGACAATGCGATTTTAAGCGTTGTTTCAAAGAACAATAATGAAAATGCCCCAGACAATAATAATGACATATGCATGCCCCCTCGAGGAATTGGCCAGAAATGTCTAGAAAAGAGGCCAATTGATCGATAAGAATGATAGGAGACAATAGGATCGAACAGACTGACAAGACTGATGGAATAAATGTTAGTAAGATGAAATTAGACAGAGGATAGTTAAAGACGAAGAAAAACTTGCTTTCAGTAATGCACTTTGTAGGTGAGAACCTTTATTTAATGTAGCCAAACGGATACGGCGCAACATGGCAATGAAGGCCAGAGCAATAATGCAATCCTTTTTGCAAAAGACAGACACATCAGAGACAAACAACAATCACAACAAAAAAGAAAAGGACCATGAACCATCCCGGTCACTCTAAATCACTCAGTGACATCATCGAGCAACATAGGAACATGATTGAAGCCAAAGATAAATCAATTAAAAAGATAAGATGCACAAATTCCAACAAATCAAACAAACATCTTGATCTTCATTGTCAAAAGTTGAAAGTGTTGATAGGACGATCATGCTGTCTGGTTTCAGGGAATGCTGTACCCCGTCTAAGACAAGACACAGTCTGGTTTCGAGTATACCACACCCTGTATAAGACCCATGATAATGTGCCAAGGACGAATTGATTTGGAGGTTGATTGATATGACAAGTGCGATCAGTTTGAATGTCTGGTTTGAGTAACAAGTTCATCTGTTAATGCATGATTTCATTAACACACAATGTTTGATTGCATGTCGTTGGATGTATACTCAATGATCTGTCTATGCACAAAAAGAGATCCTTTATTGCAAAATGCTTGTTTTTGGATTTTAATGTTTTTGAAATGTTTTTGGGTTCATTTTTTTCAGGACTTTTTATGTTTTTTAGGGATTTTTCATTTTTTCAATTTTTAGATACTTTTTTCAGGACATTTATTCAATTTTTTTTTGAAGATTTTTTTAGGACATTATTCAATTTTTTTTGAAGATTTTTTCAGGACATTATTTGATTTTTTTTTTTTTTTTTCAGGACTTTATTCGATTTTTTTAGATTTTGCCCCCAGTGTCTAGCAAGGCAAGGAATATGACAGGTGAATAAATAGGCTTGCTGAAATGATGGTGGATAGAGGGAAGACAAAGGCCTTTTATTATGGAGACAACGCAGATGCAATTTTCAAGGGCTATTGCATGATGAGACAAGAGACTGGATATGACAATGTAAAGCAGTGACATGGCATGAAGGACATGTCAAGAGGTTTTTGAAACCATATTTAAATTTTGCGTCCTTATGTCAGATCAAGATCAAGGAATGAAAAAGAGTGTATGGATAGTGATAAGATATGGATAGGATAAGCAAGACCAAGAATGGATAAGGGACATGGACTAAAGGTTGAGATTGGCTAAGGGATAGTGGCAGAAAGTTGCAATAAGCTAGGGAATATGGATGAAAGGTTATAATAAGCAAATGGATAAATGACCAAAAGCTATGATAGACTGAAAGCTGTAAATACGATACATGATGCTCATGAAGATCCTCAGCCTTGTCAAGATCAAAGGTGGAGAGAGGAAATGGACATGAGGGACAATAGGATATGAAGGGTAATGACATGGTATGATAGGATAATGGAAAAATGAAGGACAAAAGGATATGAAGGAGGAAACCTGCCCCCAAGTGTGGTGTGCAAGAAGTTCATAAATTACACATGATGCCTGTTTGCCAGTTTTTCATCATGGTACTTTCCCAAGGCGCCTGTTTGCCAGGTTTTCACCAGTGAACGAATTATTTTTGCTTTACTTTTTTTTTTGTTTTTGTTTTTTTTTTTTTCACTTTTTTTTTTTTTTTTTTGACTTTTTCAATAGAAGATGGACACATGATAGGGGATGGAAGAAGGACTCAAGCGTCTTTTTTTTCTAGATAGTAGCCTTGAAAAAAAAAAAATGGACCATGACCTTTAAAAGTATGCTCAAAGACATTGGTTGGATAAGGACATGGAAAATGAGATGAAACTAAGGCAAGGATTTATGCAAAGGATTGGATCAAAGGGATCGAAGGATGGAAAATATGCATTGGATAATGGATGGGGTATTGGAAGAATTGGGCTTCAATGGATGGAAATGAAGGCAAGATCGACATTGGCACACACCTTGAGGGGTGATGGACTGAAGGAGGAAGAGTGGGTTTTGGGTACAGAGATTTTGAGGAAGGAAAGGCTATGGATTTCGGGACATAAGGGCCCAAAATGGATGAAGAAGGTGATGAAGGAATAGACTTGGAAAGTTTGGATGGAGGAATAGCAATTTTGGATGCTAAGTTTGATGTTTCTTTAGGCTTTTGTGCTTCAAGGAGCTGCTTAGGGATCCACATGGTTTTTGATTTTTCATGCTTTTGTGGTTCCTTGGAGTGCATGGCTTGCACAAGGGATTTAGGAACCCATATATATTTTGACTTTGCTTTATTTTGCTCAGTGGGCCTTTGTGGCCTTTTGGATATTTCTTTTTCTTTGTAGATCATATTTTGCTTTCTTTTGACATGTCGATTATATTGGACATGTTGATCCTTGAATACATGTGGATTTCTAGACTTATGACTTGTATACTTGGCATTCAAATTGCTTGGAGGAGGAAAGGAATGTATGGATGGATATGAATGAAATGGACTTCTTTTGGATTGATGAAATTTACTCAAGGATGTGTGCCTTTGCTGACCTTTCATAGAGGACGAAGGGATATAAGGACCTAAGATGGATGGAAGGGATGATGGGGAAGGGATATGTTTTGATCTTGATGGAGGGATACCAACGTCTTGAGAGTGAGTTGTGTAGACATGACCTTGAAGATTTTCTTCCACATGAAGGGATTCTTGCTTATGGAGATCTACTCCTTTTCCTTTATGAATATCTTGACTTGTAGGATACTCTTTTCTTTGGGAAGAAGACGCGAGTCCATTATGAGGTGGATATGATATGAGAGAAATAATGAGATCCTGAAGTGGATCGGATTGCACCAAAGTGGAAGAACCCATTAAGCATGTCGAGGGTTCATGAACATCTTGCACTGACACGTTAGAATCATGAGGGGGATTAGGATCCTGAGGGTGATTAGGATCATGTAGTGGACATGGTTCAATGCCAGGCTCTTCAAGAGATGGAATGGGAGGAATAATGGGATCCTCAAAAGAAATGCGATCTTGGAGGAATAATGGGATGACACTCTAACAACTGATGAGAAAGAACAAGTTGAAAATAGTGTTATATTGCACATGGATATGTACAAGAAATTTTTGATGGAAGTAGTCAATGAAATACCAGATGGATTATTCAAAAGACTCGAGGCAAGAAGATAGGTAGTGATAGAATTGGATAAGAAAATAAAAATTGAGAAGCTACTTGCTTGTTGTATATCCGGTAAACTCTCCACAAGAAATTGATGATCTAATTGCAAATGCCAACCGGTCAGTATTCTCTACTACACACTGACATATTTCACTAATGGTAGGAAGAGTTAATGAAGTGACAGAGGAAATAGAAGATGGATGGGATATATTCGTGGTTGAGAAAGAAAAATAAGAAGAGTACAGGAACCCTAAACCCATAAAGGTATATCAGAAAGATAGAGACAAGGGGAAAGGTAAAGTTGGTGGACCACCAAGTATCAAGGTTAGAGACAACTTACCCCCACCTTCTTTAAATACTCCACCGGTAAAATCAACAACTAATGAAGATCAACCGACAACTGAGAGTATGGATGTAGAGGATAATAATCCTAATCCTGAAGTCCTATTTACTGTGAATTTTGATACTTAGAAGATCAACATAGTAGTAGACAAAGATACAATAGAAGAGTCAGATATGGCTAGTGAGCCTTTGGTGACTAATGAAACTGATAAACTGATTGATGATAAAGAGAAAAAGGTAGAGATTGAGACACAGACTGAGGAAATGAAACCTACAGAGAAACAAATAGAGAAAAAGGCTCCAAAACAACAACAACCAGAATAGGTACATAAGGAAACAGTGCCATCGGTAACTAATGAAGTAGGAAAACCAGTGCTTAAAGAAATGCAGACACAAACTGACCTACCAGAGGTCAATACAAGCTTGGTTACTTCCACCGGTACTCAAATTGCTGATTCATCATCAAGCTTCAAATCAACCAATGTGACTGAGGTACTACTTGATTCTATCAAGAAGATAACTAACTGTAGCTCACAAGCTTACAAAGCAATTGATGATACCATACCAATTTTGAAGGTAATTGCACCTAACTGTAATATAGATAACAAAGATTCTTTAGGACAATTGGATACACTGTGTAAATACATCTCACAAAACATTGAGAAAATAAAGGAAGATTCAGTGAAGGATAAGGTAGAAATTGAAAAACATAAATTCTTTGATGAACAAATAAAGAAGTGTAATAGAGATTTTGACACACTTCTACCAGAACTATGTAATTTGTTGAAAGAATACAAAAATCTATATAAAGATACCTGTAAAACAAAGTTATTGACTATAGATATTGACAAGAAAATGAGAAAGGTGCAGGATGAGATAAATGAACTTGTAGACAGCTTTGTCAACTCACTTGATACACTATCAGTTTTTGAGGAGAAGATAATAAATTTTGAGGAAGAACTAAAATTGGAAAGAGAGAAAGAAAGAATAATAAATAAGGCAAAACATTTGAGATCTAAACTACATCCAAGATTGGACTATCTACCATCTCTGCGGAAGGAAATTTATGAGGCACTAATACAGGGAAGCAAAACACTGGCAGAGCATTTGTAGCATCTCACCGGTATAGTGAAGAGACAGCAATAAAGGATAGCAAAAAGTTTATGGATAGTATAAACTTGATTTTGGGAGATCTTTTTCAAATTATAACTACCCAGCTACAAGGTTGAAACCACAAACTCTACTGACATCTTGACAACATTTTTCATTGATGCCAAAGGGGGAGTAGTGGGATGAGAAAATTCAAATCATAGGAATCATATGCTCAGAAGGAGCACACACATTTTTTTCGTAACATTTTTGGACTACACACTTTTGGATACTTTTTGAAATTTCTCATGAGTGTTGCCATCAATGCCAAAGGGGGAGATTATTGGCATATGCACACTCCAATGAGACATTGTATGTGATTGAAGGTTTTGTCATTGATGGCAACCTTGCAATCCTATGGAATTGACAATGACATTATACTGGCATCAGCTGATCACACTCCACACTGACACTCAGGACATGAGCACCGACACAGAAGAAAGGAAGTATACTGGCACAGAGGCCGACAGGATTTTGTTATATTACAATTTGTTTATTATTGTAAAAATGTGTAAGCCAACTTGGCAAATTGTAAAATGACTCTTATATATAAAAGAGATCATTGTAGACATTTAGAATATGTGATGTAGAAGTATTAAGGAAAATATTAGACAGTCCTAATGTGTGAAATATAGGTCAAGGGATATATGTAAAGAACAAAGTAGGAACCGGTATTGAATCAGGCATTGAAGATGCTATTGTAAAGTAGTACAAGATATTGGATTTGTATAATCCTTATTGTAAGTCAGTGAGACTTCCCATTGAGTAGTGAGCTCTAGGCAATTGGCCTTCCTGCATGTGCAGGCCCCTATTGTAAGTAATATTCTCTTATTGGCCAATGAGTGAATATTATGGGTCACAAATCCCACCAATGTTTTTCCCACACTGGGTTTCCTCATTAACATCTTGTGTTATGGTGTGTTTTTCATGTGGATGTTCTTGATTTTGTTTATTGCATTATTTCATACATATTGGTACACTGTTATATTATGTTCTACATGTTTTAAGTTAATAAATTCTAATTACCTGCTAGATACTGATTCACCCCCCCCCCTCTCACTATCTGTAGGACCCCTAACACTTTGTACCGATTAAATTTTTGTCCTATGGTCTTGGGATCAGTGTCCATGTGTCATTCTTCTTGATTTGATCAATCTCTTCTATCATAGCATTTATCCAATCTTTACTGTTAAATGCCTCTTTTACTATTCTTGGTTCAAATTCAGATATCAGACATGCGTTCTATGTCTGTTTGTTCCTTGTCATCAGTGGATCATCCTCATCTCCTATAATTTGACTTGATGCATGATGTCTTCTGACATATTTGACTAATATAGGCTCGGTAGGTTCTATATGATCTTCTTCATCACTCAGTAACTGGACATTATCTTCATTTTCTTTAGCAACTTTTTCGGTAGGACTTCTTGGTTGAACATAAACAAATTCTTCATAATCTTTTGGTTCTTTGGAATTTCCTTCATCATTTCTTTCTACAAATTCATCAATTTTCACATTTGCACTTTCTACTATTTTATTAGATGATTTGATCAGACATTGAAATGCTTTACTTCTAGAAGAATAACCAAGAAATGTTCCTTCTTCAATTTTCTGATCAAACTTTCCATTTCTATCATCTTTGTGAACATAGCATCTACTTCCAAAGATTTTAAAATAACTTACATCATGTTTCTTGTCATACCAGATCTCATATGGTGTCTTCATAGTTCCTTTCTTCAGTTGAACTCGGTTCAGGGTGTAAACTGCAATGCTGATTGCTTCTCTCCAAAATGTTTGAGGTACCCTCTTTTCTATCATCAGGGTTCTTGTACAATCTACAATTGATCTGTTTCTTCTCTCGGCTATCCCATTTTGCTGAGGTGTTCTCAGTGCAGATACTTGCCTTTTTATACCATGATATTTGAAAAATAAGTTAAATTCATCAGAAGTGAACTCTCCTCCTCTATCAGATCTAAGACATTTCAGCTGTCTTCCTATTTTATTATCAACTCTTGCCTTGTACCATTTAAAAATTTGAAAAGCTTCTAATTTTTCTTTTAAAAATACAACTGACATCATCGTTGAGTAATCATCCACAAATAATATGAAATATTTATCACCATAATAACTTTGAATATTGATGGGACCAGAAAGATCAGTGTGTAAAAGATCTAAAATTCCCTTAGAAGTGTAGGACTTACTTGTAAAGCTTGATCTTGTCATCTTACCCATCTGGCATCCTCGACACATAGCATTCTCAGGTTTTTCCAGACTTGGTAGACCTCTTACTCGGTGCTTCTTGCTTATTTTAATCAGATTATCAAAATTTACATGACAAAACCTTTTATGCCATAACCAGGTATCATCTATCTTTGCAATAAGACACTTGTTCCGAGTTGAGTCAAGATTAAATGTATTACCTTTTTTTTGTGTCTCGGTAGCAGCTAACTTTCCATGCTTGTCATGAACTTTGACAATTCCTTTCTGAAATTCTATTCGGTATCCTATATTGTTTAGCTGTGCTACACTCAACAAATTGTATTTCAAACCTTCAACCCAGTATACATCATCACATTTAGCATTGTCAAGAAGTGTGATAGAGCTTTTACCTTTCACTAGACATGGTGCATCATTACCAAATCTTACATAGCCTCCATCATAGTCTTCTAATTTAACAAACTTGTGTTTATCACATGTCATGTGATGTGAGCATCTACTATCTATGATCCAAGAATCATTATTATTTATGTGAGATATTAGGGCTTTTTCTTCATACCTTTCTTCATCTGATCCATCTTTAATAGCCACATAAACAACTTCCTCTGTATCAGTTTCATCAGATTTATCATCATTGGATTCCTCATCAGCTACTAGACATGTCTTTCTATCTCTCCTTCTAAAGTCTCAGTGTCCTCTGTATTGGTTGTCTTTCTACCTATTATCTTGGTATTCTCTCTTTTCACTAGATTCTTTGTCAGGGCAGTTAGAAGCCATATGTCCTATTTTATCACAATTGAAACATTTTAAAGGTAGCTTTCCTTTATACTTACCTTTTCCTCTCGGTAACCTTCTAGATAATAATGCTTCAAACTCTTCTTGCTTCTTTATTTCCTCATATAGTTTTTGCACTTCTTCCATGTTCTTGCGAAATATTTCACTTGCTCCACTATGATTCCCTTCAGAGTACTTACTCATTCTATCATTGTAATCATCAGATTCACCAATATGAAAAGAACTGAATGCAAATTCTACTTTATTTACCGAAGACCCACTGTTATCAAAATTACTTAACTCAAATGCATGTAGCTTACCAATAGTAGCATGCAAAGAAACTGGCATGTTAGGTACAGATCTCAATTCATTAATTGTAGAGACTCAAATAGCATAAGCAGGTAGAAGGGTTCTCAACAACTTACTTGTTACATCCTTTTCTTCAATAGTTCCTCCTGCTCCTTTGATTTGATTGACAGTCTCCTTTAACCTTGTACTGTATTGGGTTATGTTCGCACCTTCATTCATTCTCATGGATTCAAGTTGTCCTCTTAGACTATCTACTTTTGCTCTTTGGAAATTTTATCACCACCATACACAGATATAAGCTTGGTCCACATTGCTTTTGCATCATTATAGCCTTCTAGATCATTAAACTCTGAGTCAGTCAATGCTGATGTTATTTCAATCATAGCTTGAATATGTTCTTGCTTTGCCTTTATCTCTTCCAAGGTCATTGGGTTGGTGCTTTGTGGTATGTAATCATTCTCCAAATAATAAGTTGCATATTCTCCAATTCCTAATAAATGTAGCTTCATTCTTTTTTGCCATGTGGAGAAACTTGAATTGTTCAGCTTTGGTGCATCCCTTTTATACATCTTCGGATCTTTGCCTCAAGTAATTTTAAACTTTTCTTCTGGAATCCAAAGCTTTGATACCATTTGTAAGTTATGATACTAAATGTAAAGTATAGATGCCAATAGCTAACAAGATGAGAGGGGGGGGGGTGAATCATACAAACTTAATCTTCCATAAAATCAATAGATTCAACCTCGGTAACTTATACTTCAGCAATATAACCAAAAACTGCTAAACATGCTAACTCATAAACACATACTCATCATAACACATATAACACCAGATTTAAAATGGAAACCCAAATAGGGAAAAACCACTGTGGGATTTTAGACCCACTAAGAAATATAATCTTCTAGAGTATGTTCGGTTAAAAGCAAATCCTGTTAAAGATTACAAACACATTGCTAGATGTGACCTGGTTAAGGGATTTCTCTCAGATCTGTTAGGATCTTCACTTTGCTAGAAGTGACCTTGTCAAAGAATTTCAAACACTCATTTAGAATGTTACCTTGCTAGAGGGTTTACAATTAAGACTATTAAGTCCAGTCGTTTAAGAGATTTTCTGTCACTTACAAAATAACAGTAATAAAAATATATCTGCAACTTCATATCTAAAATGCTAAAGCAGATTATTATTTTCTCAAAAGAATCTTGTCATAGGACTTATCTTGTCCCTCTACTGGGCTCTCTACTTTGTTATTCAAATAGGTCTTCAAGCTTCTGTGCTCGATAATCACTATGTAGCATCCCTGTGCTTACACTTGCCCGCATACATTTTTTATCAACAATTCCTTATTTATAAACAATTTGCTAACTGCTTTATCTCCCTCATCATATTTCCCATGATCAATCTTAGCCATCAGATCTTCAATCTTGATTAGGTTCAATGCATCTTTTGATTTGAAAACATTTTACCTCGCCTTGGGACTTGCATTCCTTTCTAGGAACTTGTGCTAGGTAATTGCAGTTTAATCTATGCTGTAGGTCTTCCTGCCGAATTTCCTTTGCCAGAGATCCTTAACAAGCTTCATGCGTGACATACCAATCATTTATACATTTCCAACTCATCATTGTCCTTTATTAAAAAATGGTTTTGTCCATCCAATGCGATCTATCATAACTCGATTGCAACTCGGTAAATACTAAACTTTACTCGGTAGACATCCCGCATTCATTAACCGATATCGATAACCTTAGGTTTACCGACTAGGTTCTTTGCTCGGTGACATAGTATAGTATTAACCTTACAATCAACAACATATATAGGATATCAAAACAATCTAAACATCTTGATCTCATCATTTTCTAACTCGGTAATAGTTGCCCATTTAATAACTAATTTATCCCCTTATTCATCACATTCTTTCTGTGTCTTTTACTGACATCATAATTCTCTTCAAATCAATCTTCTCAATATATGGAAACATCATACTAAATCAGAAAATCAATTTCTTGACATCAATGACAAAAATAATGTTATACAGATAGTTATCATCCTTTTTCAGTTATATCAAATAATCTTCAACAACCTTCTCAATATCCTTGATGAATATCAACAATCTCCTTTCTACTAAAATGCCAACAATCTCCCCCTTTGGCATTGATGGCAAAACAAATTTTTTAATGGTAATACCAACAAGATATTCAAATTGATTTGGATTTAGATTGCTGTTAGACTTCTCCTGTTATCCTTGAGCTTTTTAAAAATCATCTGAAGTCTTCTCCCTTTTCCATTAGCTCCTGAGCTATTGTCTTGCATTTAGTCTTCTTCATTTTGTAGTAAACTTCTCCCCCTGTCATTAGTCTTCCATTATCTTCTTCATTTAGGGCTTTACCATTTAGTCAACCATTTAGTCTTCTCCCCCTTTGACAATAATGCCAAAAAGTAAAAGAACTAAATAATGAACTCTTCATTTGTGAAGTGATTTGCCTTGTTGTGTATCATCTTAGTCTCGGTCAGAGCTACTTGTCTCTAATCACTATTTCCTGCACACCTTTAAAAAACCTTCTAAAGTGCGTAAATCAACATCAATCCACACATAATATTCTGTAGATACATTGAATTGATGCTTTCACCAAACTCTGTCAGTGAATAGAAGATAGGGGTAGGACCCCTAACTTGCTTCTGAGATACTCAAAAGTGTCCCTTGGTAGTGGCTTTGTGAAGATGTCTACTAATTGCTCCTTTGAACTGGTATATTCCGGCACAACTTTCTTCTCTTGAACTTCTTCTCTGAGATAATGATACTTTATAGAGATATGTTTTGTCTAAGAGTGCATTATCAGATTCTTTGAAATGTTAATGGCACTAGTATTATCACAGAATATAGTTACTGGCTTGGTAACCTTTTCATTTATACCTTCCAACAGTTGTTTGATCCATGCTATATTAGTGCAATTCAATGCAACAACAACATATTCAGCTTGTGCTATTGACTGTGAAATACATCCTTGTTTCTTACTAAGCCAACTTACTCTAGTCTTTCTCCTAAAAATAAAGCTCCACCACTTGTGATTTTCCTGTCATCTATGTTGCCTACCCAATCAGCATCAGTATAAAATTTTAAATCAAAATCATTTCTCTTTTCATATACTAAGCCATAATCTTCAGTGCCTCTCAGGTATCTGAAAAATTCTCTTGATTGTTGTCATATGGGTTTCCTTGGGATCTGCAGAAAATCTTGCAACAATACCTACTGCATGTGCTATATCCAATCTACTATGCACAACATATTGCAACTTTCCAATCATAGATCGGTAAAGTATCTCATCAATAGATGAAGATTCATCATTCTTTGATAGTTTATAGTTAGTAGTCATAGGAGTACTTACAGGTTTAGAATCCTCCATTCCAAATTTCTTCAAGATTTCCTTTATGTACTTAGATTGAGTAATGAAAATCTCATCTTTCATTTGCAGTATCTATAAACCTATAAAATACTTTATCTCACCAATTAGTGACATCTCAAATTCTTTGCACATTTCATTTCCAAAGTTCTTCCATAAAGAGTCATTACCACAAAAAATAATATCATCAACAAATATGGCTGAGATCAGTATTCCATTGTTCTCATCATTCTTCATGTACATATTGTTGTTTTCACTTATCCTTATAAAACCAATCTTGATCAAATAAGAGTGCAGTCTCTCATACCATGCTCTAGGTGCTTGTTCCAGACCATATAAAGCTTCGTTCAATTTGCATACCTAATCTTTACTCTTGTCTTCAACAAATCCTTCAGGTTGTTCAATGTAAACTTCTTCTTCTAGTATACCATTAAAAAATGCAGATTTAACATCCATTTGATATACCTTGAAATTTTTGAAAGAAGCATATGCCAACAATATTCTTACTCCCTCAAGCCTAGCGAGAG
Organism: Cryptomeria japonica; assembly: GCF_030272615.1. Lineage (NCBI taxonomy): Eukaryota > Viridiplantae > Streptophyta > Pinopsida > Cupressales > Cupressaceae > Cryptomeria > Cryptomeria japonica. The sequence continues at coordinate 662,863,600 of NC_081414.1, forward strand.
GTGCAAAAGTCTCACCATAATCTATTCCTTCTTCTTCAGCATAACCTTTGTAAACTAGTCCTGCTTTGTTTCGAATGATCTCACCTTTTTCATTTAGCTTGTTTCTGAAAATCCACTTTGTACCGATTAGATTTTTGTCCTTTGGTCTGGGGATTAGTGTCCATGTGTCATTCTTCTTGATTTGATCAATCTCTTTTGTCATAGCATTTACCCAATCTTCACTGTTAAATGCCTCTTTTACTATTCTCGGTTCAAATTCAGATATCAAACATATGTTCAGTCTCAGTTTGTTCCTTGTCATCACTGGATCATCCTTATCTCCTATAATCTGACTTGATGGATGATGTCTTCTGACATATTTGACTAATATAGGCTCGGTAGGTTCTATATGATCTTCTTCATCACTCAGTAACTGGACATTATCTTCATTTTCTTCACCAGCCTTCTTGGTAGGTCTTGGTTGAACATAAACAAATTCTTCATAATCTTCTGGTTCTTTGGAATTTCCTTCATCATTTCTTTCTTCAAATTCATCAATTTTCACATTTGCACTTTCTACTATTTTATTAGATGGTTTGATTAGACATTTAAATGATTTACTTCTAGAAGAATAACCAAGAAATGTTCCTTCTTCACTTTTCTGATCAAACTTTCCATTTCTGTCATCTTTGTGAACATAGCATCTGCTTCCAAAGATTTTAAAATAACTTACATTAGCTTTCTTGTCATACCAGATCTCATATTTTGTCTTCATAGTTCCTTTCTTCAATTGAACTTGGTTCAGGGTGTAAACTGCAGTGCTGATTGCTTCTCTCCAAAATGTTTGAGGTACCCTCTTTTCTATCATCGGGGTTCTCGCACAATCTACAATTGATCTGTTTCTTCTCTCAGCTATCCCATTTTGCTAAGGTGTTCTCAGTGTAGATACTTGCCTTTTTATACCATGATCATTGCAGAATAAGTTAAATTCATTAGAAGTGAACTCTCCTCCTCTATCAGATCTAGGACATTTCAGCTGTCTTCCTGTTTCATTTTCAACTCTTGCCTTGTACCATTTAAATATTTGAAAAACTTCTGATTTTTCTTTTAAAAACATAACTGACATCATCATTGAGTAATCATCCACAAATAATATGAAATATTTATGACCATAATAACTTTGAACTTTCATGGGACCACAAAGATCAGTGTGTACAAGATCTAAAATTCCTTTAGAAGTGTAGGACTTACTTGTAAAGCTTGATCTTGTCATCTTACCCATCTAGCATCCTCGACACATAGCATTCTCAGGTTTTTCCAAACTTGGTAGACCTCTTACTTGGTGCTTCTTGCTTATTTTGATTAGATTATCAAAATTCACATGACAAAACCTTTTATGCCATAACCAGGTATCATCTATCTTTGCATAAAGACACTTGTTCTGAGTTGAGTCAAGATGAAATGTATTACCTTTTGTTTGTGTCTTAGTAGCAGCTAACTTTCCATGCTTGTCATTAACTTTGACTATTCATTTCTGAAATATTATTCGGTATCATGTATTGTTTAGTTGTGCTACACTCAACAAATTGTATTTCAAACCTTAAACCTAGTATACATCATCACATTTAGCATTGCAACGAAGTGTGATAGAGCCTTTACCTTTCACCAGACATGGTGCATCATTACCAAATCTTACATAGCCTCCATCATAGTCTTCTAATTTAACAAACTTGTGTTTATCGCCTGTAATGTGATGTGAGCATCCACTGTATATGATCCAAGAATCATTATTATTTATGTGAGATATTAGGGCTTTTTCTTCATACCTTTCTTCATTTGATCCATCTTTAATAGCCACATAAACAACTTCCTCTGTATCAGTTTCATCAGATTTATCATCGTTGGATTCCTCATTAGCTACTAGACATGTCTTTCTATCTCTGCTTTTGAAGTCTTGGTGTCCTCTATATTGGTTGTCTTTCTCCCTATTATATCGGTATTCTTTATTTTCACTAGATTCTTTGTCAGGGCAGTTAGAAGCTATATGTCCTATTTTATCACAATTGAAACATTTTAAAGGTAGCTTTCCTTTATACTTACCTTTTCCTCTCAGTAACCTTCTAGCTAATAATGCTTCAAACTTTTCTTGCTTCTTGATTTCCTCATACAGTTTGTGCACTTCTTCCATGTTCTTGTGAAATCTTTCACTTGCTCCACTATGATTCCCTTCAGAGTACTTACTCATTCTATCATTGTAATCATCAGATTCACCAATATGAAAAGAACTGAATGCAAATTCTACTTTATTTACCAAAGACCCACTGTTATCAAAATTACTTAACTCAAATGCATGTAGCTTACCAATAGTAGCATCCAAAGAAACTGGCATGTTAGGTGCAGATCTCAATTCATTGATTGCAAAGACTCGAATAGCATAAGCAGGTAGAAGGGTTCTCAACAACTTACTTGTTACATGTTTTTCTTCGATAGTTTCTCCTACTCCTTTGATTTGATTGACAGTCTCCTTTAACCTTGTACTGTATTGGGTTATGTTCTCACCTTCATTCATTCTCATGGATTCAAGTTGTCCTCTTAGACTATCTACTTTTTCTCTTTGGACATGTTCATCACCGCCATACATAGATATAAGCTTGGTCCACATTGCTTTTGCATCATTACAACCTTCTAGATTATTAAACTCTGAGTCGGTCAATGCTGATGTTATTTATATCATAACTTGAATATGTTCTTGCTTTGCCTTTATCTCTTCCAAGGTCATCGGGTTGGTGCTTGGTGGTATGTAATCATTCTCCAAATAATATGTTGCATATTCTCCAATTCCTGATAAATGCAACTTCATTCTTTTTTGCCATGTGGAGAAACTTGACTTGTTCAGCTTTGGTGCATCCCTTTTATACATCTTCGAATCTTTGCCTCAAGTACCTTTAAAATTTTCTTCCATATTCCAAAGCTCTGATACCAATTGTAAGTTCTGATACTAAATGTAAAGTACAGATGCCAATAGGTAACAAGATGAGAGGGGGGGTGAATCATACAAACTTAATCTTCCGTAAAATCAACAGATTCAACCCCGGTAACTTATACTTCAGCAATATAACCAAAAACTGTTAAACATGCTAACTCATTAACACATAATCATCATAACACATATAACACCAGATTTAACGTGGAAACCCAAATAGGGAAAAACCACTGTGGGATTTCAGACCCACTAAGAAATATAATCTTCTAGAGTATGCTCGGTTAAAAGCAAATCCTGTTAAAGATTACAAACACATTGCTAGATGTGACCCGGTTAAGGGATTTCCCTCAGATCTGTTAGGATCTTCACTTTGCTAGAAGTGACCTTTTTAAAGGATTTCAAACACTCATTTAGAATGTTACCTTGCTAGAGGGTTTACAAATAAGACTGTTAAGTCCACTCGGTTAAGAGATTTTCTATCACTTACAAAATAACAGTAATAAAAATATATCTGCAACTTCATATCTAAAATGCTAAAGCAGATTCTTATTTGCTCAAAAGAATCTTGTCATAGGACTTATCTTGTCCCTCTGCTGGGCTCTCTACTCTGTTATTCAAACAGGTCTTCAAGCTTCTATGCTTGGTAATCACTATGTAGCATCCCTGTGCTTACACTTGCCCGCATACATTTTTTATCAACAATTCCTTATTTATAAACAATTCCTTATTTATAATCAATAATCTAAACATCTTGATCTCATCATTTTCTAACTCAGTAATAGTTGCCCATTGAATAACTAATTTCTCCCCTTATTCATCACATTCTTTCTGTGTCTTTTTCTGACATCATAATTCTCTTCAAAATAATCTTCTCAAGATATGGGAACATCATACTGAATCAGAAAATCAATTTCTTGACATCAATGACAAAAATAATGTTATACAAATAGTTATCATCATTTTTCAGTTATATCAAATAATCTTCAACAACCGTCTCAATATCCTTGATGAATATCAACAATCTCCTTTCTACTAAAATGCCAACATGTGACCTGCCCGCATCACCAACTATGGGCTCTGAAGTAGATGCCCTCAGTTGTCTTGTCATCTGTGAAGTAGGCTGGGGATAATCAACTTCTATATATCCCTACTGCCCAAAAGAGAAGCAACCCCTCCTATCAAATACTCTACTCCCTAGTACAGTACTCGATTGTTGAACATTGCCCCTACTGGAAGCTGGTTGCGAACTCTATGGTAGATGAGAAGGAGTAGGTCTCCTATCACATTGCTAATGACTGTGACTCCTATCATCCTGAAATCTAGCTCCTCTCACAAAATTTTGACCCTGTGAGTGCATCCTCTTAAGTCACTTGCTACTATGGAAAGAAGAGGGATGGATCCTGGCTGCTCACTAACTCATTTGGGGTTGTTTTCTGACAAACTATTGTCTTAATTCCGACATATTAATGTTGTATATCCAACGAAATGACAAAAATATTTTCATTGCTCAAATTTCATTGAGTTATTTGATGGATAATTTTTTGTCAAAATTTGGATGAAGTCACCAAACCTCCAACGAACCATGCACTAGGGTTTTCATTAGAATGGCAACAAAAAGGGCACTAAGCTCTGACGGGAATGTTGTGCCTGCAACAAAAAATTCATCACAGGTACAACATTCCCGTCGAAGCATAGTGCCCTTTTTCATTGGCATTCCGACAACAAATTCAAGGAAGCTCTGACAAGAGTACTATACATGCGATGAAAAATTTCATCGTAGGTACAACACTCTTGTCGGGGTCTATGTTAGGCATGTCTATCAAAACTCCAATGAATATGGAATATGATTTGATAAGCTTTCTCAAATATTAAAGTACCTCTATATAACTCCTTACCTCAATGACTAACTAACTATGGTAAACCATATATTCTAACAATATATGAACATAACCAAGAGGGACTATTTGGGTAATGAAGACCTTGATAAATGATGGATATGAGAGTGAGGAAAATGAAAGAAGTAATATGCAAAGCCCTGATGAAGGTAGGTAGCCATTATGCATTCTACTATAGTACAATGACTAGTTATAGGTCAAAGATGACATACAAGATAATGAAGGGTTAAAGGATGCAGAAATTACAATCATAGCAATACACTAAGATTATAAAGATCTCAAACCACAAAGGGACCTCTCACAGTCCATAAGCAAAGATGTTCATATACAAGGATTGGACCAGAAAAAATTGTATTTGGTGACTTCCCTTTTAAAAATTTAAATGAATATTTGCCTATATGTAATAAAAAATATGAATATAAACAACAAAAAACTATTTTCTACAATTCATGGGTTAAACTCCTTACCTCAATGACAATGAAAGTCTTGGATCACTTCAAATGGCTTCCACTTTTACTAAATTCCTAACGATGGTTGGATCTCTGTCTGATAAATTTTGATCCTAGCTATGTCATAGACTTATCTATCTTTCATCTCAGACTTAGGCAACTTTTTGATCCCAACTACTTCATAGACTAAATAAAAAACCATGTTAGCAACAAAATATCCAGACAATGAACAAGGAAAGCTCACCTGTATGTTGCAAGACCAGTCTGATCAGAGAGGACTCACAAAGATAGGTACAATGATTTCAATCCTCAGAGCTTAATTGGTAATGTACCTAGGAAAAGATAGAAGATGTAGTTGTGATAGTCCAAGGAGTACATCTATAACCAACATAAGAGCAGTTAATGGACAAGACAATCCTCTCAAGAATATCAAGTATTTTTACTGCCTTCTTGAGCATAATGCAGTCATAGAAGCATTATCAAAGCTAGAAATTTGATATACAGTCTTATATAGTCTTTCTACCAAAACACATCATCAATAAGAGAACATGATTCACATACAGTCATATACAACATGCTTTAAGATTGTAGTCATAAATAGTATATCTCATAGTGCAAGTAAGCTATAAACACAGAGGTCATATGACAAAAGGGACCATGTACAAGATCAAAAAGCAATAATATAACAGTGGAAGGCATAGTCATAGGTTTCCTCAAATAAAAGTATGCAACAATAGTATTATAAAGAGTGGCCTCTAATAGTTTTCATCATGAAAGTTCAGGTATCCATGAACAGAAGATTCAAGAAGCAACCTCAAGAGTATAGGAGAGATCTGAGAAAAAAAACATGAAGGAATACAAACTGTAAAGTGACTGATTTTGTGTCTTAGACTACTAAAGACAACAAGATTGGATTTGTTTGGGTGGATATAAGAGTGAAAGTAAACTTGGAAGGTTGGAGGAAGGTAGTGTAGACCCTTCCCAAGGCATTGTGGCCCTTGGTGGATCAGATTGACCATTATTAATATGACTATCCTAAAAGATTAGTAGAATGAGATCTTATGAATAAGATACAAAGAGTGGGTTTATTGAGTGGGAGACTATTGGGAAAGGTATGTGGATACCTTTAGTGACCCTTGGAGGTGCTAGAAATTTCTAGGGGGAGGAGAGGACCCCATTTGTCATGACTATCCTATAGATAGTAGTACATCTGCAATAAATATTGTTGAATCCCTTAGGGTGGATGGGGCATGTAGAAAGGTGGTTTGATCAAGATAGAAGAGTTTTCAAGGGGGTCGTGTATGTTTTTTATAGAAGTCTTACGCATTGTGAGTTTGTATTTGATGAAGAGAAGGAGTCTTATTTAAGGGGCAGTCCTAGCTGAGTAACAATGTGAAGTTTTAGGGTGTTTATGAGTTGTGGAACAAGATTGTGGGTTCAAGAAGGTTAGATATGTGTGGAAGGATGTGTGAGTGTGGTTGATCTTTCTCCCAAACAAACTTATCCAGTTAGGGAGATCTCTATTTAGTGATCTCTATATGAATAAGGATCTCTATTTAGTCAATGATAAAGGGAATAAATTTGTACCACTTCCTAAATAAAACTTGCAAATTTTTACCAATACTTTGCCTTCCCATTCCACAAATGTTGTTGAGTCTTATTCTGACTGTATATATATAAAGATTTCCAATCCAACTGATTTGAACATCTAGTGAACGTGATGGAACCAATTTCTAAACAAGATAGACTGAAACCTAAGATTGAACCTAATATCACCTTTACCGAAAGTGGTAACTCAAAGCATACACCTGATGGACCAATATACATTACTACTATAACTAATGACAAACCCACATGTAGGGTGCTTATTGATCCACTATGCATGGTTGATATGAATAAAAAAGAATATCTTTTCACAGATGCATTATTTCAAGACAATTATGATAACTCTGAAGTCTTGATTAAGGTGCATGATGGATTGAATTGTCCCACCATTGGTTCCATCACCCTCAAGTTGAATTTAAAATATTAGATGTTCCTTTTACCATTATTTTGGCCTCTATCTCCATCTCTCCCTTTCTTTACAAGGTTTAGAGTTAGGTTTGGGGATTGATGGTTCACTACAAACTATCTATATCCATATTATTTGCATTACATATCAGTACAAACTTAAACTTAACTTTGGAAAATTTTACTTGGCTAATAGATGGTTAAGTTACTCTAATTTGGTTAAGAAAAAAACAATCCATCTGCAAAGCTTCAAGAAAATTAAAGAGAAGAAAGAAAACTTGAAAAATATATAGATTTATACCTTCCCACATAGGTTGTATTGATCTGTCTTAAAGCAAATATGAACATCAATGGATTCGGTGTTAGGTTCTGGAGACAACTGAGAGGGGGGGGGGGGGGTGAATTAGTTGTCTAACAAATTCAAACCAAAAACAAATTAACCAACCTTAATGCTTAATACCGGTAAATCAGACTTTATGCCGGTAGGTAGTTTATCAGTTAATTATAGTACCAGTAAAGATTAATGCATGAAATAGAAAGAAAATAACATCCACTACACATTACTCTATACTAATGTGATATTCTTTTGTTAGGGAAGTTGAAGCCTTCAAAATAACTCTTAATTCCTATGCTTTGGCTACTGGTCAGCAAGTCAATTGGGACAAATCAGCTATATATTTCATGAATACTCCGGTCTTAAGACAAAAAAAAATTGCTAAAATTATTGGTTGCAAGGTGGACATGCTCCCTTCTGATAGTTTTGATACTTAATGTAAAGTACAGATGCCAATAGCTAACAAGATGAGAGGGGGGGTGAATCATACAAACTTAATCTTCCATAAAAATGACAGATTCAACCTCGGTAACATATACTTCAGCAATATAACCAAAAACTGCTAAACATGTTAACTCATAAACACATAATCATCATAACACTCATAACACCAAATTTAACGTGGAAAACCAAATAGGGAAAAACCACTAAGAAATATACTCTTCTAGAGTATGCTCGGTTAAAAGCAAATCCTATTAAAGATTACAAACACATTGCTAGATGTGACCCGGTTAAGGGATTTCCCTCAGATCTGTTAGGATCTTCACTTTGTTAGAAGTGACCTTGTCAAAGGATTTCAAACACTCATTTAGAATGTTACCTTGCTAGAGGGTTTACAAATAAGACTGTTAAGTCCACTCGGTTAAGAGATTTTCTATCACTTACAAAATAACAGTAATAAAAATCTATCTGCAACTTCACATCTAAAATGCTAAAGTAGATTCTTATTTGCTCAGAACAATATAGTCATAGGACTTATATGTCCCTCTACTAGGCTCTCTACTCTGTTATTCAAACAGGTCTTCAAGATTCTATGTTCAACAATCACTATGTAGCATCCCTGTGCATACACTTGACCACATACATTGTTTATCAACAATTCCTTATTTATAAACAATTGCTAACCACTAAATCTCCTTGATCACATTTCCCATGATCAATCTTAGCCATCAAATCTTCAAACTTGACTAGGTTCGATGTATCCTTCAATCTGAAAATGTTTTACCTTGCCTCGAGACTTGCAGTCCTTTCTTGGAACTTGCACAAGGTTATTGTGGTTCAATCTGTGTTGTAGATCTTCCTGCCAATTTTCCTTTTCCATAGATCCTCAACAAACTTCATGCGTGACATTCCAATCATCTATACATCTCCAGCTAATCATTGTCCTTTATTAAATAATGCTTGTATTCATCTAATGCGCACTGTCATAACTCGGTTGCAACTCGGTAAATACTAAACTTTACTCAGTAGACATTCCACCTTCTTTAACCGATATCAATAACCTTAGGGTTTACCGACTAGGTTCCTTAGGGTTTATCGACTAGGTTCTTTGCTTGGTGACATAGTATAGTATTAACCTTACAATCAAAAACATATGTAGGATATCAAAACAATCTAAACATCATGATCTCATCATTGTCTAACTTGGTAATAGTTGCCCATTGAATAACTTATTCCTCCCGTTATTCATCACATTCTTTCTGTGTCTTTTATCGACATCTTAATTCTCTTCTAATCAATCTTCTCAAGATATGGCAGCATCATACTGAATTAGATAATCAATTTCTTGACATCAATGACAAAATAATGTTATAAAGATAGTTATCCTCCTTCTTCAGTTATATCAATAATCTTCAACAACCTTCTCAATATCCTTATCGAATATCAACAATCTTTCTTACTGTAATGCCAACAATCTCCCCCTTTGGCATTGATGGCAAAACAAACAATTAAGATATTTCAAATTAATTCGGATTCAGATTGTTGTTAGACTTCTCCTATTATCCTTGAGCTATTAAAATCTTCTAAAGTCTTCTCCCTTTTCCAATCTTCTCCCCTTGTCATTAGTCTTTTGATATTTCATCATTCAGCGCTTTACCATTCAGTCAACCATTTAGTCTTCCAACCATTTAGTCTTCCAACCATTTAGTCTTCTCCCCCTTTGACAACAATGCCAAAAAGAAAAAGAACTAAATCATGATTGCTTCCTCTGTGATTCCCTTCAGAGTACTTACTCATTCTATCATTGTAATCATCAGATTCACCAATATGAAAAGAACTGAATGCAGATTCTACTTTATTTACCGAAGACCCACTGTTATCAAAATTGCTTAACTCAAATGCATGTAGCTTACCAATAGTAGCATGCAAAGAAACTGGCATGTTAGGTACATACCTCAATTCATTGATTGCAGAGACTTGAATAGCATAAGCTAGTAGAGGGGTTCTCAACAACTTACTTGTTATATTCTTTTCTTCAATAGTTCCACTTGCTCCTTTAATTTGATTGACAATCTCCTTTAGTCTTGTACTGTATTGTGTTATGTTCTCACCTTCATTAATTTTCATGGATTCAAGTTATCCTCTTAGACTATCTACTTTTTCTCTTTGAACATGTTCATCACCTCCATACACAGATATCAGCTTAGTCCACATTGCTTTTGCATCATTACAGCCTTCTAGATCATTAAACTCTGAGTCGGTCAATGCTGATGTTATTTCAATCATAGCTTGAATATGTTCTTGCTTTGCCTTAATCTCTTCCAAGGTCATAGGGTTGGTGCTTGGTGCAATGTAATCATTCTCTAGATAATATGTTGCATATTCTCCAATTCCTGATAAATGTAGCTTCATCCTTTTCTGCCATGTGGAGAAACTTGACTTGTTCAGCTTTGGTGCATCCCTTTTATTCATCTTCATATCTTTGCCTCAAGTACCTTTAAACTTTTCTTCTGGAGTCCTTAGCTCTGATACCAATTCATAGTTCTAATACTTAATGTAAAGTATGGATGCCAATAGCTAACAAGATGAGAAGGGTGGGGGTGAATCATAAAAATAAAATCTTCCATAAAAATAGCAGATTCAACCTCAGTAACATATACTTCAACAATATAACCAAAAATTGCTAAACATGTTAACTCATAAACACATAATCATCATAACACTCATAACATCAGATTTAACATGGAAACCCAAATAGGGAAAAACCACTGTGGGATTTTAGACCCACTAAGAAGTATACTCTTCTAGAGTATGCTCAGTTAAAAGAAAATCCTATTAAAGATTACAAACACATTGCTAGATGTGACCTGGTTAAGGGATTTCCCTTAGATCTGTTAGAATCTTCACTTTGTTAGAAGTGACTGTAGACACCTAAAATTGTCATGTCTAATTAAATAAATATTTTATTTATTTAATTACTTTAGCCTAATTCTTCTATTAATTAAATAAATCTTTATTTATTTAATTAATTCATTTATCCTCTTCTAACCTTATTTCTCATTTAAATAAATACACTTATTTATTTAAATTATCCTTTTCCTAAATTAAATAAATATCTTATTTATTTAATTGATCTCACTCCTTCTATTAATTAAATAAATCTTTATTTATTTAATTAATTCATTAACCTTTTCTACCCATGACACATGTCATTCATTTCTTAATTCATACACTACCTACCCCTTTCATTATTTTATTATTTGTTTTACCTACCCTCTAATCATAGCCAACCTCCTTTTACACCTGTCAATCTTATCCCTCCATTTCATATAGTGTCTTCTATATAAGGAGATGCTTTCTTCATTATCAAACCCTAACTACCTAACTACTTGATCAATTTGACTACTTGGCATATGCGATCCTACTTACAACCACATTCTGTTCTTTGTTGAGCTCTTATGCACATAAAATCTGAGAGCAATTATATCAATCAAGATCAATGGAGATAGGAAGAATGGAGATCCAAACCCTATTGGACATGTGATGGTATAATCTTTGTGATTTCATTTGATTTGCATTGTCTTAGGTAATCTTCATATGTTATGGTGGATCTTTGTTGTTGTTAGGCTAGGGTTTTGTGGTTGAATTCATTTAGCCTTTCAATATCGTTATTATTGTTATCCATTTTCACCATATACATTTTGGCACGCCTGGTGGGACACTTGTCCCTTTTTGCATTTAACATCCTTGTTGCAGATTTTGTGTTTTGAAGTTGCAGATCTGACATTTTCGACAACATTTTGATATTTTTGCGTCTGCGTACTTTTGGATCGCGTTTTTTATTTTCTGGCGCATCTGTGACATCTAGAATCACGTCTATGTCCTCGACAGTATTTTATTTTACAGGTTCTGGAAACCGCGTCTGTGTTCCTTAGTCGCGTCTATGGTGTTTTTAGACGCGTCTATGTCCAGAAGTCGCGTCTGGGTTCTGGAGCCGTGTCTGTGTCTCATAAAAGCGCGTCTGCGTCAGGGTGTTGCATCTATGTTGAAGGTAACCGCATATGTGTGCATTGGTTTCATTTTTTTTTTTCAGTTTATTGATTTAGTTTTGGGTCTTACATTAAAGGTTTTAGATCCAGTTTATTTTGAGCTAACATTTTTAGATCTAGCTAACATAATTGGTGCAGCTTGTCTTGAAAGCAAAATCGTTTTGTTGAAGGTCCCTATTTTCACAAAGTCTTTTGGATTTAAAATTTACCGAACTTGTGTGCTTGCAGGAAGGGGTGATTATTTGAAACAATCCAAACTACTAACAACTCTTTGATGCAGGTCCTTGGCAAAGGTTTTTTGGATTTTTATTGTGTGCTTTGTTTTCATAGACTAGCAAACACTTCAATTGGTGCACTAAAATTGAATCATTGTCTTTTGTGTCTTGAGCAATAGGCTCTTTCTGTTTAATCTTTAGAGGGCGTATCTTCTCATGTGGTTATTAGGACTACTAGTGAGAAGAGAATGACCCATGTGGTAGCAAAAGAAAATCCATCTTCTTCCAAACCACTATAAATAATTGTATTCATGGTGAAAACTATGAATAACGTGTGTTGATTAGTTCATACCGACACTATGTCTCCCCATAAACCCGTTTGATCAAATTTATTTGATCATTTGTAGGGCATAACCCCTACCGACTGGGAGCCTTCTATATTTATAGAGCTGAAAGTGCCACATGTATGGCCACACGAGCGGATGCCCTTACTAGCACCTTTTTGTTTTAGAAGCCCAAATCCTTCTAGTTGTTGAGGTAGGAGGTCGGATCTCTGGTAGCGGCCCACACACATACGGTTCTTAGCAGAGATACAAAGTTCACCATGGGGAGTTTTTGTGGGGACTGATGCTTGGCTGACCTAAGAAGTGAGTGCTGAGGGTGGAACTAGTGAGGTCAAGCATCTAAGTATCCACTCTGAATAGCGTAGCCTCGAGGGTAAAACCCCATGTGGGATCAACAACTATTGTATTGGCCAGCCATAAGAATTGTGCTTGACTTATTTTAAACATTTAAAACATTCAAGACCAAACATTAAAACATTGTGTCTTTTGTGTCTTCAAGTGTATGCAAAACAATTTTAGATCAAACAACACACTTTTCTTGGAGTCATTTTGGAGTCTAGACACTTGCAAACATTGAGTCTTCATCAACATTGTGTCCTCTTGTCATGAAAAATAGTCAAACAGTCAGATTTGGTCACAACAAAAACAACTTCACAGATTGGAAAAAATCGCAAAATTTTTGCAGAAACACGTCTATGTCTGATATAATAGCGTCTATGTTGTATAACTGCATCCGTGAAGGGCAAAAACGCGTCTGTTTTTCCAGAATCAACAGTGCACTTTACAAAAATCTCAGAAACCCGTCTGTGTTAAACAGAACCACGTCTATGTTAGGAAATCGTGTTTGTGTAGTATACAGGCACGTCTGTGTTTAGAATTGAAAAAACTTTTACAGTCCAGCAAACAAACACAGTCAGTTTCGGAATTCTTGAGCTTCCTAGGTCATTTCTCCAGGGTTCATTTAGCATTCAACCTATGTTTGGGTCTCACAAAGTCATCATTGCTTTACACCTCACATTACATTCACATTTGTCTAAACTTGAGTCAAAAGGTCACTTGCTTGTCCTCATCATACTTTGTCAACACAGTACATACAACGACACTTTGCTAAGTGGTCCCTCATCAAGGTCTATCACCTTTGGGTCTCATTTGGTCTTACTTAGAGTCAAGGTCAACTTACCTCATCAAGAGAAACTATCCTCTCTTTGGAAGTCACACCTACTCTACTACATACATACTTGGTCTTACACTTTGGACATTGCAAGTACACCTCAGATTCATTTACATTCCATCCATTTCTTGGTCTTCCATACTTTTTCCATTTTCATCTAGTCTAACACATCTTGGTCAATACCTAGTTCATGGTTGAAACCCGTATTCAAAAATCTAGGAGAGAAACTAAAGAGGCTCAAGAGTTCGCAAACATGAGTGTCTATGAGTATGACAATGATGTCTTTTTCAATACTGATCATAACAAATTACCTGATATGGATGCCTATAGAAACATTCCAAGTGTTGAGCACATGGACACTATAAACAACAATGATACACACAATGACAATATGGACAACTTTTTCATACATTCAGCAGATGTGGAAGAATCCATTATGGACCCCCGCTTCAATCGATTGATTGAGGAAATAATGAAGAGGGATAGACAATACTTCTTACAAATGATGGCACAAAGTGGAGCCAAGATACCTCATGATTTTGACATGTCTCAAATAATGGAAAATCGACCTTCACAACAAACTCACTCCAACATGGATCAAAGGAGGCCTAATAGTGGAGGCAATAGAGGACCACATATGGTACCTGAATCACCATCATCTTTGTTTCAAAAACCAGAGGTCCCACATACACATGGTCAAGCATATGATATTCACCTTCGCAGACCACTATCGAAGTCTTATGCAGAAAGATATGCTCAATCACATACCAATGCTAAGGATCAACCACCAAAGCAATTGGATATTCAAAGGCATGCTCAAAATTTGGACACAAGGAAACCCCGTGTCAAATTTGGGGGTAACACATTAGAACATGACATGCCTATAGAATATGGTATACATGGACAAAATAGATATGACGTTCCTCAACATGAATCTATACCAAGTGGTCCATATATGTAGCATCATTATAGACCTCCTCCATATGAACATGTGTATGATCAATATCATCCATATATGCAACATGCTCCTCCTCCAATTGGTGCCTCAAGCATGGGGTATGGTCCAAGAAGTCGATCTCCACCTAAGAGCAATTTGGAACAACAAATCAGGGACTTACAAAAGAAAATGGAGGACATAAATATACCAAAGCCAACATACACAATGAGAGACATATGTCCTTATCCATTTGACAAGAGCATTCCAATGCCTCCTTTTCCTACACACTTTGTGACACCTAAATTTGATAAGTATAGAGGAAAAGGGGATCCTAAGGCACACATAAGACAATTTTTCATAGCTTGCATTGAGGTAGCAGCAGAAGAGACATATTTGATGAGATTATTCCCACAGAGCCTAGGCGATCAAGCTATGGAATGGTTCTCCCAACTCCCACCTGGTATTAAGTCATGGGGTGACTTAGCAGAGGCATTTATCCAACATTTCTCCTACAACATAGAAACAGACATATCAGTCACTACTTTGTGCAACACCAAGCAAAGGGATGGAGAATCTTTTTCATCATTTTTACAAAGATGGAGAAATCTAGCCAGCATATGCTCTTGTGAAATTCCACAAAAACAAATGGTAGAGATGTTCACCCAAAATGTTAACAAAGACAATGGATATGATCTAAGGAAAGCTTGTTTGTCCACCTTCAAGGATGTCATTGAAAAAGGCTTAGCGACAGAGAAGGTCCTAATTGAACAAGGAGTCATTAAGATATTCAAGGAAAACAAAGATGACTTTAAAGGAAAGGACAAGCCAAGATTTTGGAATAAAAACAAGAACACAGTCAATGATGGTGTTGTTGATGCCAACACAGTGTGACCCAAATTCATTTTTTCTGGATCAAGCTCTACAAACAATTAGGTGAATACTCAAACAACTTCTAAATCACGAAGGAAGTACACTCCATTGGGAGAACCACTTGAGTCAGTTTTCAAGAAGCTAGTGGCAAACAAGGTAATCACAGTTCCAAATTTTCCTCCATATGAACCAAAGGTTAAACCAAATTGGTGGAATGATGATGAGTATTGTGAATTTCATAAGAGCAAGGGTCATAAGACAAGAAATTGTCATCGACTAAAGAACATCATACAAGATCTCATTGATAGAGGTGACATTAAGATTGAGGGACACTCATCCAATCAAGAACATGAGATGTTTAAGGAACCATTCCCAAAACATGACAAGGGAAAAGCTAAAGCCACAGATGACCAAACCAACTATACCAGAGCAACCTATAACTATGATTCAACTATCAATCACATTTCAATGGATAATTACGTCTCTACCATTATCATCAAGGACAAAAACTCTGAGAATTCTACCTAGAGACCCAAGATTGTCCTAAAAGGTGTTGGATCTTCTTCCGAACCTACCTCTGAATGTCATGTTACAACCCGTCGAGGTAAATTCACTTTGCAAGGTGCTCCAGCCAAAAACACCCCTTCTTCATCAACCAAGCCTGAGTATGAACTTGTAGAACAATTAGGGAAAACACCCGCGCTCATCTCCATTCTTGAGCTCCTACACATATCCCCTACACATAAGGCTATTCTTGACAAAATCTTGAGAGACACTGCCATTCCTATTGATCTGAATGTGGACCAGTTTCAAGCCATGGTGGGATACCTTTTCATTCCACATTCCCTTACATTCACAAAAGCCGATGACGCCTCCGTGAGCCAACCACATAATGCACCATTACACAAACATCGAATTAAATGAGTCCTGATAGATGGAGGAGCTAGTCTAAACATTTGTACATTGAGCACAATTATATAATTGGGATATTCTGATAAAGCTGTGAATTCTACAAACAAAATCACCATCAAGGCATATGATGATGAAGAGCGTTCATCCAAGGGCACAGTCACCTTACCTCTCAGAGTGGGGCTAGTTACGAAGGATGTGGTTTGTCAAGTCCTAGACCTAGATCTCACATACAACATATTGCTAGGACGTCCTTGGATCCATGAAATGAGGGTAGTACCATCTACATATCACCAATGCATTAAGTTTCCTCACAATGGAGTGGAGATAATAGTTAATGGTGATCCTAATCCGTTCATATACTGCAATAACCTGAGATCAAAAACTAAGACCATCATTCCTAGTAATTGCGAAGCTATTCCTTCTTCGGCATACATTGATCTTGAGTCATTAAAACCTTTGACATCAAAACAAGGTGAGCTTAAAGGCAAATTTTAGGACAAGGGCATGGGGGAATACACTTTAAATCAGACCCTGTACTTACAACAAGTCATGAGTTCACCAAAAGAATATGGAAGACCACATCCTAACAAGCAAGTATCCATCATTGTACTCAAATGGGACCCTACTACCTTTCAAAGATGGGGCGAACTAGAAGAGGAAGACTTATACAAAATGTTTTACAAAGACATTGAAGATGATACACAAGATCACATCAGTCTACC
Organism: Cryptomeria japonica; assembly: GCF_030272615.1. NCBI lineage: Eukaryota > Viridiplantae > Streptophyta > Pinopsida > Cupressales > Cupressaceae > Cryptomeria > Cryptomeria japonica. Next base: position 662,880,911 of record NC_081414.1, read on the forward strand.
ATGTGAGAAATATGGCAAAGGTTTCAAGATCCTACAAAAATTCGGGTATGATGGAAAAAGCCCTCTTGGGTTACGAAAGGAAGGCATCATTGAACCCTTACAACCTGAATTGACATTGAAAAAGGAATGCTTGAAGGGACTTGGTTTCCTGACTTCCAAGGTCCACAATCAAAGGATAGAAGAGGCCTTACAAATCAAAGCTACCAAAATTCAACAAGAGGATCGCTATTCCAAAGACTCCAATGAATGGGAATGGGGTTCAGACAAATCCTCTAGTGACTACGAGCTCACTGAGACATTCAGAGAGCCAGATGAACCCATAGAAGAAGAGGAATTTTATAAAAGATTCAAGGTTGGCCAAGAAACAACCCATGAGGATTCCACACAGTCCTCGTCTCAAGATAGTAGGTTGAAATCACATAGGATGAGAACACCTATCCCACAATGCACTACTAGTGATGATAATTTGGATTTGTTCGCGATCAAGACTGATGAGGAGAGTGCCATCGATGACCTCGATAATTACCTTGACATACCCGAATATAACTGCATCTTCACTCTTAGCCCTGCTAACTTCGAAGACATTAAAGGCCTTCCCCTTGTTCACCACCAACTCATTGACTGGGATCATGAAGGACCTACACAATTTGACACATTCCAAAATGATGAAGCTTTTATTGACTATCTTGGCATACGAGATGATCTTCCCCCTGGGGACCATAAAGCGGGATACACTATAGAACTCAATAGTGTGGCATATTTTGGTGAGGGCATCGGACCTTCCAGTTGTAAAAATGTGAAAATAAGAACAAACTAAGGGTCTTATGGTGAAAACCACACTGTGGCACTGTCTGACCCCAAAAAAGTAAAAATAAAGGACGTATCTGAGGGCGAAAACCTCTCTGAGGCACCTGAAGATGGAAGGCTCGACATTCTCCCAGCATCATATGAGGAAAAGTCATCTATGTTGGTAGAGGAGACTATCAAAACAAACATTGGTATAGAAGAAGTTCCACACAACATATTCCTGGCTCAATCGTTGATGGAGTCAGAAAGGTCAAAATTCATAAGTTTCTTCAAAGAACAACAAATCAACTTTGCATGGTCATACGTTGATATGCCTGGATTAGATCCAGATTTGGTAATGCATCATTTGACAGTTAAACTGGGGGAAAAACCAGTGAAACAAAAATTAAGAAAGATGCATCCACAAGTCGCATTATTGGTCAAAGCAGAGCTTGAGAAATTATTGGATGTCAGATTCATACGCCCAATTGATTATCCTGAATGGATCTCCAACTTAGTGCCTGTCAGTAAACCAAATCACAACATCATAATATGTATAGATTTCGGAGACATCAACAAAGCTTGTCCTAAGGATGACTTCCCATTACAAAATATTGACTTGATTGTCGATCTCACAACAGGTCATGAAATGTTATCATTGATGGATGGATTCTCTAGTTATAATCAAATAAAGATCACGTTCGAGGATCAACATAAAACATCATTCACTTGTCCTTGGGGAACCTTCTGCTGGAATGTCATGCCCTTCGGGCTAAAAAATGCAGGTGCTACATATCAAAGAGCCATGACTACTATCTTTCATGATCTCATGCATGTAACTATGGAAGATTATGTCGATGACCTCTTGGGCAAATCAATAGACAGAAATACACATTTGGACATACTTTCAGTCGTCTTTGATCGGTTGGAAAAATACAAAGTAAGATTAAACCCCAAGAAATGTGTCTTTGGAGTAACCTCCGGGAAGCTCCTAGGATTCATTGTATCCAAAAGAGGAATCGAAGCTGATCCAACAAAAGTCAAGGCCATCCTAGAGATGCAACCACAAAGAAATATCAGTCAACTTTGGTCTTTACAAGGGAGACTCCAGTCCATACGAAGATTCATAGTGCAACTTGCAGATAAGTGTAATCCTTTTCAACACCTGCTACATAAAAATATCAAATTCAAATGGGATGATAACTATCAATAGGATTTCCAGACACTCAAAGATTATCTTTTGAAGCCGCCAGTTCTGATGCCACCAGTTCCAGATCAGCCTCTGTTACTATACATATCAGCTACTCCAACAGCACTGGGGGCACTCTTAGTACAACAATTTGCTGAGGGCAAGGAAAAAGCAGTATACTATATTAGTCGCACATTGGTGGGATATGAGCTAAACTACACACCGATTGAGCATGCATGTCTCGCGGTGGTCTTTGCTTCGCAAAAATTACGACATTACATGCTTACTCATAAGACTAAGTTGGTTGCAAGAATCGATCCATTGAAATACCTTCTCAATAAAGCAACACTTACTGGGCGACTAGCCAAATGGGTAATGATCCTGAGTGAATTTGACATCGAGTATGTGGACAGAAAAGCAATAAAAGGACAAGCCATCATAGATCAATTAGCAAATGCCCCCATGATAGATGATGTTCCTCTAAGTTTAGAATTTCTAGATGAATCCATTTTAACAATGTCACATGCAAAGCCATGGCAACTGTACTTCGATGGTTCATACACACAGCATGGGGCAGGAGCTGGCATCCTCTTTATAACTCCTCAAGGGGATTCTATACTAAAATCATACCGCTTATCATTTCCTTGCACTAACAATATAGCAGAATATGAGGCATTAACAACTAGATTACGGATTGCAGTTCAGTGGAAGATCCAGGAACTTCATGTTTTTGGGGATTCTCAACTTGTAATTCGTCAAGCAACTGATGATTACCAAGCAAAAGATGAAAAATTAATGCCTTACAAACAAATGGTGGATGACCTGAAACAACACTTCACAAAGATAGACTTTGAGCAGATACCAAGAGAGCAGAATCGAGCCGCAGATGCCATGGCTACAATTGCTTCACTGATCCATCTACCTCCGAATGAGACCCGCTATAAGTTCTTGGTGGATAAGCTTTTGGTTCCTTCATATGAAATCAATCCTACTGAGATGATATGTGTTGTCGGTCCTAAGTCCCAGTTATATGGTTCCATTTTCACATACCTTCGTGACAATACCCTACCTCCTGATCTATCAAATAACCAACATCGCACTTTCATTTGCCAATCCTCTCGATATGTCATTTTAGCTGATATCCTATATCGGCGAGGTCTAGACGGCACTCTTCGTAGATGTTTAGAAATTGACAAAGCTCATATTGCATTACGTGAAGTACATGAAGGGATATGTGGTCCACATGCTAGTGGTCCTACCTTAGCCAAGAAACTCATCAGGACTGGATATTACTGGCCCAATATGGAAAAGGACTCATATCAGTTTGTCAAGAAATGTAAGAAATGTCAAATTCATGGAGACCTCATACATGCGCCAGTGCAAGAACTTCAACCAATTGCGTCTCCTTGGCCCTTTTGTCAGTGGGGACTCAATCTCATAGGCAAGATTCACCCTCCTTCTTCCAATGGTCATAAATTCATTATCACTGGGACAGAGTATTTCACAAAATGGATTGAAGTCGTGCCTCACACACAAGTCACTGGAAAATAGATTGTTACGTTCATCCTCAACTATATCATTTGTTGATACAGTATTCCTGTATCCATTATCACTGATAATGGGCGTCCCTTCAAAAAATAGGATGTTCATGAACTCTGTGACCGCTTCCATATTTCCCATCATTTCTCCACGCCATATTACCCCGAAGGTAATGGTCACGCTGAGGCATCTAATAAGACAATCCTTAAGATCCTAAAAAAGATAGTCGACGTCATTGGCCGTAATTGGCCTATCCAACTTAATCCCGCACTTTGGGCATACCGTACAAGTGTTCGCACACCTACAGGAGCTACACCCTATTCACTTGTCTATGGCACTGAAGCTATCTTGCCTATTGAGGTTGAGCTACCCTCTTTACGAGTCTCTTTATAAAACATTATTAGTGATGAAGACTATAGGGTCTCTCGCTTACAAGAACTTGAACTATTGGATGAACGAAGACAAACTGCTTTTAATCATCTCAAGGCTTACCAACAATGAACGAGTCGCAACTACAATCACAAGGTCAAGCCTCACACATTTGAGGTAGGTGATTTAGTTCTCAGAGAAAACCCCAAAAATTAGCAAGACAAAGAGAAGAAAGGCAAGTTCAAACCAAACTGGCTTGGTCCTTACATCATTAGAACGACAAATGGATCTAGTGCATATTAGCTCTCAACTACAGAAGGTGAACCTTTGGAGGATCCTATCAACAGCATGCACCTTCGTAGGTTTTACACATAGCTCTTCAAAGTATCCTAATTCAAAAATACAAAAAAATTCAAAAAAATTCAAAAATACAAAAAAATTATAAAACAAAAAAAAAAATCGTTACTTGGTGAAAACCTGGCAAACAGGCACCTTGTGACACAAAAAAAAAAACATTGAAAAATCAAAAAAGTAAAGAGAAATAATTTCGTCCAACGGTGAAAACCACTTCGGTGGCACCCTGGGCAAGTACCATGGTGAAAACTGGGTCACCAGTGCCATGCGTAGAGACATTGCTCCTCCCTCCTTTAGGATTCACTTTCATCCTTTCACTTTGCACACACTTACAACCTATTCATTTATAATAAATGTACCTATTCCCATCATGACTTGTTATTGATCTACCCAAGATTGGTTAGCCATTCATAATAAACCTCCCTTTTCACCTCCCTTTCCATCCATAATAAATCAACTCCTATTTGTGGCTAAGGGAAATCCTATGTCTAGTGATAGGTGTGGAACTGTGAACATCACATGTTTCGAAGAGTACAGTTTCTTTTAGCTTTCTTCAGTCTATCTACGCACAATCCGCAATAAAGCAACATTTGCATCGTAGATCCACAATAAAGTTCCGTCTTCTTCGCAATAAAGTATCAGTTTCATGGATTCAGTCAGTTTCAGATGAGACACAACAACAAAAATGGGCTTCAACAAATCAAATCTTTCAACAGACTCAGACAACATTATGGTTCAGTGCTATCTATCCTTTCTGTGAAAGTAAACATTGTGACTACAATCAAATAAGACTTATACAAGTGACAAGAGACAGTAAATTTGAGGACTACAGTGGATGTTGGTGTCGAGTCTTGGTTTTCTTTTGATTTTATCTTTTGGTGACATGTCTTTTAGCTTTTCCAGGATGTCTCTGACTAGAGATTCTATCTCCAGGATGTCGTTGACTAGAAAGGCGAGGATGGGGTATCATCACCTATTTGTATTTGCTATCTGTGGATTGTCTCTTAGTAATGCTATGACTTGTCCAAGGATATGAGGACACTATGAGTCTAGTATGAACTAGGGCATTCCTTGTTTACAACCGTCTTATCTCCATGCAAACAGGTACAATGACTTTCTGGGTCAAACATATGCCTCGATTGTCATAACCTACTTGCCATAATAAAGCTCAATGATGATAACACACAAGAAGCTCTTTCACTTTCATATCTTTTGTCTTTCATCCCCCTTTCTTGATTGACTTTTTTTGTCCTTCTCGAGTCCGTGTAGCCTGCTATCACATGACTGAGTATAATGACACACCAAAAAAATTTGCATTTCATGTAGTTGCACCTGCATTACCACATATAAACATTTCATACATACATATAGATATCACAACTACATCACATCCTGCACACAACACCTGTTAGCACAATTTACATTTGCATTATCGTATTCATCTGCATTACATACATTCAAATTTACATTTGCATACACATATAAAACATAAAAGAACAAAAATATATTGCATTTCATCATGTACATATTTGCATCCATATCATAAGCATCACATAGAAACATCATAGAAACACATAAAAGCATCACATAGGTACACATGCATATAGCTGCCGCAAAGAAGAATCATCTCATATATAGAAATCAAAAGTGTCATGATACAATGATGTCAAAATCATATGGCTACAATCACCCATAGGTGTCTACATCATCATACAAAAATGATACAATATTGATACATAGGGAGCCCTCTACGGCTATGATGAACTCCCTCCCTCGGAGCCACCTAGCCTCGATGGAATCTGAGCCCCTGAAGGACCCACCTCAGGATCATCCCTCCTATGCTCTCTATCTGGTGGTGGTGGAGGACCCATAACCCCACCACTAGACGCCTATCTCCTCTGGCTCCCTCCAGTAGCTGTCGCTGTCTGCGATGGTCTATGGAAGCTCCTCGCCCACTGATCAACTAGCACTACACCATAATAGAGATCCTGCTAGTAGCCTATCTGCTCCCCTACCTGCAGGACATAGGCATATCCAGCCCGTGTGTCCTCTGCGGCCTGCCTCCCAGCCCTTAGTGCTATCTCAGCCTCTGTGTAGTGCTAAATGGCCTGGTCTCGCTATCGCTTAGTATCTCTGAGCCACCTCTTGAGTCTATCCCTCTCCCTCTCCAGGTCCTGGATTTCATCTACCTATCCCTAACAAATCTCCCTTAGCTTAGTCAGCTCATCCTCCTCTGTCTCAGCCCCCTGTGGCTCTGCGTGTGGCTCCCCTTGTACGGGTGCCTGCCCTTGTGCCTGTGCCTATACCGGTGGTGATACCTATACCTATCCTTGTCCTTTCACCTATCTGGGACTCTGTGCTGCTGGCACCTATAGCGGTAATCCACCGTGACCCCTCACCACCTGAGCCTGCCTGTCCTCTCCACCCTCCCTCCATGGTGCCACCCTCCTCTCTCCAACTGCCCCTCTCCTCCTCCATCGGCCTCTACCCCCATCATCTCCATCATCATCACCATCCCCACCACCATCTCCATCTAGTATCTCTCCTGGATCCGTCAAGCATGGGAATGGATGCTCGACCCAGTATGTTGTGTACTCGGCATCCATGTCGGCATCCTTGATCTTTGGCCATATGTCTCAGGGTAGGGGCATCATCTCTACTAGCTGTGTAATAGCCTGATCATATGATAGTAATAGCCCAAACTGCACCTAATCCCTAACAGTCCGTGCATACATGCCTGAACCCCGTGGCATTCACTGGATCCTGCCGAATTGCTTGCCCACCCTGTCCACTAGCTGCCTCTCTAGTACATAGGGCATCTGCCCAATCAGATACCTACTTTGAAAGGTGTAGGGTAGCTCTACTGCATCATCCTCCCACTGCTCACATCCCAAGTAGGGCCTCCATATAACCATATCAATGTCATCAATAACCTGCCACCAGTACTCTAACCTGCCAATCCGTGGTTGTGAGGTAATCATGTCATACAAATGCACGAAACTGCATCTGTGGCCTCTACCCCTAAAGTGTATCGGTCTCATCACTGGTAGATGCTCATAGGCCCACACCTATAACAATGTGACCCCGCAGCCCAATCCCATTGACCCATGGTACACAAACTGATGCAACTCGTAATATAGTTGCACTAGCATGCACGGACCCCAAACATATCTGGTGTGCTATGTCACCAGTGTCTCCAATGCACCTCCCTAGCCCACAGCCAACCCTTGTGTCACTCTATCTAGACACAAGAACCCACTAATCGATCCTCCTATCACTGCTGGTAGTGCCAATCCTGTCTGTGTCATGGTATCCCATGCCACATGCCCTGCCCTCACCTCCAGTCCTGGGTCCTGGAACACTCATCTCAGGGCCTCCCTGTCTCCATCTTGATCATAGGGAATCAGCTCCCCATCGGTTGGTATCCTCAAAATCCTGTATACATCCTCCAGGGTGACTGTCATCTCACCCATCGGCAAATGAAAGGTGCAAGTCTCAGAGTGCCACCTCTCCGCCAGTGCATTCAGCAGTCCCATGTTCCCCCGAAACTCAGGCACATACAGAATATGTCTCAGACCCATAGCCTCAATAGCCGCTCGGTCCTTGAAGGTCAACTCAGGTTGCAATCTCTATGTCGACGGGAATCTCTCCTATGACTCCAACATAGGCAAATACTCTTGCAGTCAAGCAAATCAATCATGTCAATCATAGTGGCATTCACTGTTCATCACAAAATGCTACTTTTTATCTAAGTGCATATGGTATTCTATCCTAGTGACACTTCTTGTTCATCACAAAGTGTTGCTTCTATCCTAGTGGTACTCCCTGTTCATCACAAAGTACTACGTGTTTGGCACTCACTGTTCATCACAAAGTGTTGCTCACATTTGCACTCATTGTTCATCACAAAGTGCTACTCACATTTGCACTCATTGTTCATCACAAAGTGTTGCTCATATTTTAGTACTCCTTGTTCATCACAAAGTACTATATCTTGGTACTCATTGTTCATCACAAAGTGCCTTGATCTATCCTATCATAGGGCCTCTGCTTGAGTGAATCCTCTTGAGTAGTTTCATAATTGGCAACATATGTTCTATCACAGAATTGTCAATCCTAGCCGTATTTGCAATCCTAGTCTTCCTTAGAGGACCTGCTTGAGTGTATCCTCTCAGCAACTTATCCAATCGACAGTGTATGCTCATCACAGAACTGCCAATTTGACCTAGAAGACACAAATTCACATTTTTTGACACAAATGCGCTTTCCTGACATAAACGCGCTTGCAGACTGCATAAACGTGCCTGTTTTACACAGACGCGCTTGAAGCACATAGATGTGCCTATGCTCTGCATAGACGCACCTGGAAGACACAGACGTGCCTTCCAAGCATAGATGCGCCTTCATAGCGCAGACGCGACCGCATTTTGCATAGACACAAATGCGCTTTCCTGACATAAACGCGCTTGCAGACTGCATAAACGTGCCTGTTTTACATAGACGTGCTTGAAGCACATAGATGTGCCTGTGCTCTGCATAGACACACCTGGAAGACACAGACGTGCCTTCCAAGCATAGACGCGCCTTCACAGCGCAGACGCGGCCGCATTTTGCACAGACGTGTTTTCCAGCACAGACACGCCTAGCACCAACGCAGACGTGCCTGGATGTTTTTGACATTTTTTGGACCCTAACCTAGAGTGCATTTATTACCCTATCTAGCATGCATTAATGACAACAATAAATGAAACAAAGTACAAGGAGATTTTGTGGTACTTATCGGCTCTCCTGCCTCTGCTGGCCTTTGGAATCGGTGAACGTGGTCAAATCTGTGAACAAAAGCCATCGCTGCTGACTGCTGCTGCTCTATTTTCGCTCTGCACTATCCTCTTGTGGATGTGTGGATGACAATGAGGATGTATTTTCCCTCGTGGTCTATCTTATAGACTACCCTAGCCCTAGCCCTCGTCTCTCGAGTCAGTCTTCATTATCCCATGACTCTATCACTTTATCCGGTCAGTCCATTCTATCCCTTTCTTTCTTATCGAGAGATTATCTGCGATCTTTCCAGACATTTTCATCCAATCTCTTGAGGGGGCATATCATTCCCATCTTGGGGCAATTCTGTATCAGTTCATCTTATCTTCTTTGAAACAACGCGACAAGCCGCATTGTCTCAAAGAGGGGCAAAATGTAGACACCTAAAATTGTCATGTCTAATTAAATAAATATTTTATTTATTTAATTACTTTAGCCTAATTCTTCTATTAATTAAATAAATCTTTATTTATTTAATTAATTCATTTATCCTCTTCTAACCTTATTTTTCATTTAAATAAATACACTTATTTATTTAAATTATCCTTTTCCTAAATTAAATAAATATCTTATTTATTTAATTGATCTCACTCCTTCTATTAATTAAATAAATCTTTATTTATTTAATTAATTCATTAACCTTTTCTTCCCATGACACATGTCATTCATCTCTTAATTCATACACTACCTGCCCCTTTCATTATTTAATTATTTCTTTTACCTACCCTCTAATCATAGCCGACCTCCTTTTACACCTCTCAATCTTATCCCTCCATTTCATATAGTGTCTTCTATATAAGAAGATGCTTTTTTCATTATCAAACCCTAACTACCTAACTACTTGATCAATTTGACTACTTGGCATATGCGATCCTACTTACAACCACATTCCATTCTTTGTTGAGCTCTTGTGCACATAAAATCTGAGAGCAATTATATCAAGCAAGATCAATGAAGATATGAAGAATGGAGATCCAAACCCTATTGGACATGTGATGGTATAATCTTTGTGATTTCATTTGATTTGCATTGTCTTAGGTAATCTTCATATGTTATGGTGGATCTTTGTTATTGTTAGGCTAGGGTTTTGTGGTTGAATTCATTTAGCCTTTCAATATCGTTATTATTGTTATCCATTTTCACCATATACAGTGACCTTTTCAAAGGATTTCAAACACCCATTTAGAATGTTACCTTGCTAGAGGGTTTATAAATAAGACTATTAAGTCCACTTGGTTAAGAGATTTTCTATCACTTACAAAATAATAGTAATAAAAATCTATCTGCAACTTCACATCTAAAATGCTAAAGCAGATTCTTATTTGCTCAAAACAATCTAGTCATAGGACTTATCTATCCCTGTACTGGGCTCTCTGCTCTGTTATTCAAATAGGTCTTCAAGCTTCTGTGCTTGGTAATCACTATGTAGCATCCTTGTGCATACACTTGCTCGCATACATTGTTTATCAGCAATTCCTTATTTATAAACAATTGCTAACCGCTAAATCTCCTTGATCACATTTCCCATGATCAATCTTAGCCATCAGATCTTCAAACTTGTCTAGGTTCAATGTATCATTCGATTTGAAAATGTTTTACCTTGCCTTGGGACTTTCAGTCGTTTCTTGGAACTTGCACAAGGTTACTGCGGTTCAATTTGCGCTGTAGATCTTCCTACCAATTTTCCTTTTCCATAGATCCTCAACAAACTTCATGCATGGCATTCCAATCATTTATACATCTCTAGCTAATCATTGTTCTTTATTAAATAATGCTTGTATTCATCTAATGTTCACTGTCATAACTCGGTTGCAACTTGGTAAATACTAAACTTTACTCAGTAGACATTTCGCCTTCTTTAACCAATATCGATAACCTTAGGGTTTACCAACTAGGTTCCTTAGGGTTTATCGACTAGGTTCTTTTCTCGGTGACATAGTATAGTATTAACCTTACAATTAACAACATATGTAGGATATCCAAACAATTTAAACATCATGATCTCATCATTGTCTAACTCGGTAATAGTTGCCCATTGAATAACTTATTCCTCCCTTTATTCATCACATTCTTTCTGTGTCTTTTACTGACATCTTAATTCTCTTCTAATCAATCTTCTCAAGATATGGCAACATTATATTGAATTAGATAATCAATTTCTTGACATTAATGACAAAATAATGTTATAAAGATAGGTATCCTTCTTCTTCAGTTATATCAATAATCTTCAACAACCTTCTCAATATCCTTATTGAATATCAACAATCTTTCTTACTATAATGCCAACACCTCCACCTATCTAGGTCTTCCGTTGGGTTTAACTCACCCAAACTCCTTTTGGAATATGATCATTGATAAATTCAACAAAAAACTTGCTGGATGGAAAGGTTCTATTTTATCTCAGGCTGGGCAATTGTAGCTCCTTCAAGGTACTCTCCAGAACCTCCTTGTTTATGCCCTCAGTTTATTTGGTATCCCAGCTAAATTTGTTGAAGCATTAAAAAGAATCTAGAAGATATTTCATGGTTGGGAGTTGAAGAAAAAAAGAGGATATCCTTGGTTGCTTGGGACAAAGTTTGTAGACCAAAGAACAATGAAGGGTTTGGGATTAAAGCTCTAAAAACCTTTAACAAAGTTGTTCTAGCTAAACAATTATGGAGAGCTTATGATACCAAGAAAGTGTGGAATCAAATATGGTTTGATAAATATATTCAGAATCAGCCTATCTAAGGGGTCCTTGACTCTAAAGACATTTCTGTTGGATCCTTCATTTGGAATAGTATTATCCAATGCATAAAAGTGGCCAAAGTTGGAGCTGGATGGATCCTTGGAAAATGTGACAAAATAAGGTTTTGGGAGGACCCTTGGATGAAGAATGAAGCTTTTTATGATCAAGACAATAGCCAAGTTATTGAGGAATGTAAAAGGAGGTTTGGGCTTATGGTGTGTGACTACTGGAAGGAGGAAAAATGGGTGAGGCTTGATGTTATTCATTCTGGATTTTTCTTACTTCAGAAGGAGTTGTTGTCCTTTTCCCTTAACAAAGACTATGATGATGTTTTTCTCTGGAAAAGTAATCTTACAGGTGAATTTATGGTTGCTTCAGCCTACAAAAACACTTTTTCTCAGACCAATAATCCTATTTGGAGTAAAGTTTGGAACTGCATCATGATCCCTAAAGTCAATATTTTCTTTTGGATTGCTTCTCACAATATTATCCTTACTCTTGACAATTTGGTCCGAAGAGGTTTTAAATTCCCTAATAGATGCGAGCTATGCCAGAAAGAGGAAGAATCAGTTGATCATCTCTTTTTTCACTGCTCCTTTACCTGAGAAATTTGGTGTAAAATGTGGGAGAAATGGAAAGTTAGTTGGGTTATGAACAAGAGTATCAAGGATATTATCTGGCAATGGAATTTCCCCACTAAATGCCAGCTTATCAAGAACCTTTTGTCCTCGACCCTCCCCATGATTTGCTGGGGCATTTGGAAAGAAAAAAATAATAGAATATTTAGGGAAGCTAAGTGTAACTCTCAGGTGGTTTTTGAAAAAATCTGCAGGGCCATTAAAGAGAACATCAATATTCCTCACAAGAACAATAAGCAATGGTTTATTACTGATATGAATGATATGGAAAAAGATATCCTCATTGAATGGAACCTAATACATAAAGTCTGCATATCTGACAATAAGAATAGAAGAGATAATATTGTTTGGCACTTTCTTGGTCATGATTGGATAAAGGTGAATTTTGATGGGGCGGCTAAGGGCAACCCTGGGAAGTCTGGTGGTGGAGGAGTTATCAGAAATGCTTAAGGAGTTTGCATTGCAGCTTTTGCTTCTCCTTTTGGGGTCCAAAATAATCATGTGGCTAAAGCTCTAGCCATGCTAAAATGCCTCCAACTTGCTTAGGGATTCAAATTCAAAAAAATCCGGCTCGAAGGGGACTCCTTAAACATCATCCAAGCCCTCAAAGTTACAAGCTCTGTTTCTTGGAATATTACTAACTTAGTTAAAATGTGCTAAATATTTGTTAAATAACTATGTTAGTGTTAGCATAACTCATACTCTAAGAGAAGGCAATAAGGTAGCAGACCTCTTAGCTAATGAAAGGGTCAATTTAGAAAATGATGTTAAATATATTGGAGAAACTCATTGTAAAAGGGAGGTTAAAGAGCAATTATATTTTGATCGTATCAATGGGTCTAGTTAATATCATGATTATATTTTGGGGAACGAATTCCAAAGACAGATTTTGGGGGTGGATTAACTACTAGTTAATGAGTGCTTTTTGTCATCATTTCCTTGATCATATGCATGAGGAAGATTATAATCATAATTGTTGAGTCTGTGCGGCCATAAACATAAGTTTCAAAACAACAAAAGAGTCTCTGTTCAGTAACTCCAGAATTTACAAGCATTTGGGGTTTCATTTGTGGACTGTGAATTATAGCTGTTGGTACTTCTACCTGGAGCTCAAAATGGGTGGTAATTTAAATAGGAATGAGCCCCTAGGATGCAAAAATTGGAAGAGTGAACGAAAAGTATGGAGAAGACTTCACAGATATGGCTTTACTGACTATATGGAAAAGCTTCATGGAAGCAAAAATTCTATTTCTCACAGTTTTGCCAGAGGCTGGAGTAACAACAGAGTTACCTTGTTCAGGGAGATATGGAAAATTGATGAGAACCTAGTCGCAGAGGTCACGGGTCTGTAGACGGAGGGCACCAAATTTTATAGGGATCGAAAGTATGTAGCTGAAGCATTCAAAATCTTCCCAAAATCGGAGGATGAGAGGGGCCAGCTTGTGAAGAAAGACAACATTTCCTATTACATTCCCCAATAGGTAAAGCCCTTTTGGAAAAAAGTTTTAAAGGTTTTAATGGAGTATTTAACTGTTGACGGTAGATTTACAAAAAATTATAACTATCACTTTGCTATTTTGAATCACTTCCGTCATGGGGCCAAAATTTCCCCGACTTTTTATTTAGCATCCTCTCTGAATGAGAGTCTTGCTGACCACGCTAAAAAGCCTAACTCCTACCCTATGGCCCATCAGAGGCTTATATTGCTCATTTATGAACATTTGAAGGACAAGGCTAGGGAGACCAAAGATGACCCTTTGATCATGAATGCACATATCTCTAAGAGCGACAAAGATTTAGATTCAGATGAGGAACAACCTAACACATCTACCCACAAAAAAAAGGAAAGCTGTCACAAATAATGTGAACACTGAGGTGCACTGTGATGTGGAGGAGGAAAAGGGTAAGGATTTTTAAAATGATATGGAGTATGAAAAGGATGAGAACATTGGTGAAGAGGATGAAGGGGGTAACTCTAAAAACCCTCACTCTAACCCTATGGGCTCGGACAGTAGGAATGTTGCTTTGAATTCTAAGGAGGATGATAATCCTAATTCTGTGGACATGAAATAGAGTAGGGATTCTACAAATGCCATCCTAAATACTGCCCGTAACTGTGCTCTGGAGTCCTTCAACTTTCAGAAATGGGTTGCCGACAACATTACCAGCATACAAAGTAAACAGAGGGAGTTGGAAAACAAGATTAATAAGTTGATTAAGGACTCTGGGAAAAAGAATGATGAGATGGAAACCAGTGAAGCTGAAGAGAAAATTGAGATGGAGGATTGGCTGGAAAAAGATTTGATCAAAGGGGATTTGAAACACCTGGAGGATGTTATAAGAACCTTGAAAGAACAGACTGAAGAGGATAAAGACAACATCAACTTCAGGGTCGACCATACCGAGAAGGCTCTAAAAAAATTCATGAACCATACTCTCCAGGTCCTCAAAGTCTCATCACAGAACATAAATGCCTTGGTGGATCATCTGGAAAGGAAAAATCAAGAAAAGAACCTGGTTGTCATTGATGATATTCCAACTTCCAGCAGCACCCACTAGACTCCCATGCGTAGAACAAAGAAGAACACTACTGGGATGGAGATCAATACAAAAGATAGCTAGCTGAGAGAGGAAAACAACGCCATGAGGGAAGCGGCCAAGGCGATGATGCTCTTGGTTCAAAATACTGAGGAATCTATTAAAGTTTCCAAGTAATTTGTAATGCTGGGTTTGGAGCCAACTTCTTGTTGTCTTTTTCTTAACTACTATTTTTTGTGCTGGTGTTTGCAGCTGTTTTGTTTCATCTCTTTAATGCTTATCTTTCAAATTGTAATAGGGTTTCAGGTCCCCTAAAACTAGTTTTTACTTAATCAAAAACATCCACTACACATAACACCAATATTTGTATGTGGAAACACTGTAAGGGGAAAAACTACAATGGTAAACCTTACCCACAATCAGATGATACTATTGCAGATAGTATGTGTATACAAATAGGGTCTGCACATGCAGAAAGGCCAAGTACCTAGAGCTCACTGTTCAAACGCAAATAGGAGTCACATTGACTACAATTGGATGGTTAAATCCAATAATAATGTACTGCTTGTAGACACCTAAAAATGGTCAACGCTTGCGAATTCATACTTTAACATTTACGCATTGCCTCATTTTAGGTTGTGCGTTGCATTAACATTTCTCCTATGATTCATACTTGGTTTTTATCATTTGCGAGCATCGAGTCATTCTTCTACATTATTCATTTATCTCACTCTTGAATTTGGTCTTGTCGACAATACTATCCAATCATGATTATCCTGTCGCATCATTGTGTGTACTCATTTGTCATCATTTTGGACATCGTCAATCCTAATTAGGGTTTTGTCCTCCTGTCAATCTTGCGATCAATTTGTCATCGATCGTTGTCCTCTTATCAATCTTGTCGATTTATCATCAATCCTTATCATTTTCAATCTTGTTGTTTTAACGATCGATTTGTCATCGGTCATTGTCATGTTCGATCTTGACATTTTGCGATCGATTTGTCATTGATTGTGGTCATTTTCAATATTGTCATCGATTCTTGTCCTCTTGTTCGATCTTGTCATTTTGCGATCGATTTGTCATTGATCGTTGTTTGTCTCAATTATGTCAATTTGGATCAATTAGTCATTGTTCCTCGTCAATTGGCGCATTTATCAATCAAATCATTTATCACATTGGTCATTTATTGATTCAAAATCATGATCGATATCAATTATCTTCAATCAAGACCTAATTGTCATTCTCGCATTGCTAATTCATCTTTTAGGGTTTTATGATTTAATCATTTAACCTTGTGTGTCATTTCTTCCTTTAGGATTAATAAATTATTTATTTATCCTAAGTCTTCTCATTACAATTAAATGCTCATTTAATTGGCTAATTATTCCTCTTTGTGAATTAATTAATAAATGACAAATTATTAATTAATTTACCTAATTTCTAATTTCTATCAATTTCTTAGTTCCTAAATTCCTCATTCTCTAATTTCTTAATTTTTCTAGTTCCTAATTTCAATTTCCTCCTATTTCTCTCCTAAATTAATGGAAATGACATGTCAATTTGTCATAATTGACAATCAATCAATTTTGACATAGAATTTGTCATAATTTGTCATAAATTATCAATCAACAAATTTTGCATAGAAAGTGCATAATTTGTCATAATTTGTCATAATTGACATAATTGATTTGCAATTTTCATTTGAATTGAATCATGCTAATCTTGTCATCTCTCCAATTCTTCTATAAATTGGATGATCTTCATCAATCAAAGCTAATTGGTAATCAGATTATCGAATTTCTAGTCAGTCATATTTCGAGTACTCTTGATCAAAAATCTTGTCTATTTGCTTTCAATTATGTGTGTGCACTTGTAGGTGAGATCCACAACCAAACCATTTGAAGAGGAAAGAAGAAAAATGGAGCCGCATGAAGGAGCATTCAAATCACACCTTTGGTTTGCATAATCTTTAGTTTTGAATGCTTTTATTTCCTGTCTCTATTGAGTGTTGTTTAGGATAGATCATTGCAATGAATGCTTTTGTGATTGAGTTATTATGTTTATCTTGTCTTGTGATGATTTCCTATTTCCTAACGTACATTAATTGGTGAAACCGATGTGAACACTAACCATCTAACCTCTTTATGGTGTTTTTGAGTGCTTTCAAGTTGATTTGCAGGCCAAAAAACCCAAAAACAGGGTCGTGCAGGGTTTTCTGGAGACTTCTGCGCCTGTGTGAAGCAACCTGCGCCTATGTTGAGCATTCTGTGCCTGTGTTGAAGACATTTTGTGCTTGTGTCCTACATTTTGCACCTATGTCCTGAGTTTTGCACCTGTGTAAAGTCCAGAACAGGGGTAAAAATGCAGTGTTTTACTTGAAATTTGTTTGGTTTTTGCATTCTGTTTTCTGTGCTTTGGATTTTGGTACTAATTATCTATGCAAAATCTTGGCATATGCATGGCAAAGACAATAAATCAAACTACTAACATGTGTTATGCAGAATCGATAGTCAAAGACAACAAATCAAACTTCTAACTTGGATTTTGCAGGTTGCCTTGGACATACAACTAAACTTTGTGTTTGCAATTAATATTTAGGCACCTAGTGATTTTTTTAAATAGGTTGGAATGAACATGTTTCTGCTTTGATTGTTGAGTGTGACATTGGAGTAGGAGAGTATGCTCTCATCCTTCTTAGGGTGTTCAGAAATCCAGATCTTCGATACCATGCTCGTGTCTTTGATTGTGTGTCTTCTTTAGAGGGCCTGCCTTCCCGACCACTTTGATTTTGCAAGCAAGTGATAATCGTGAGAAGGGAATGACCCAAAGTGAGTATGGCTAGAATTCCTTGGCATTATAACTCACTATAAAAAAATACCCAATGAGCGAAAGCTTTGAAGGAAGTGTTACATGGGAATTGCAGTTACTTGGGAAGTGATGACCCTTGAACTCTTTCTCATATCAACATCTAAGTAGGACCTCACTGTCTAAATCGTGCTTGCATGACTACATTTGTTTGGTATCTTGATGGGCTTAATATCTCAATCATGCTTGCGTGACATCAAGGAGTAACGCTTAACAGAAATCCTTACTTCACACCTTGTTTTTTAGAGGCCAAAAACCCTTCTAGTTGCTTTAGAAGGACAAATTTGGATACTTGGAAGAGATACTAAGTTCGCCATGGGGAGATTTCCATGGGGACTGATGCTTGGCTGCCCTAAGAAGTGAGTGCCATGGAGGGGAGCCCGTGGGGTCAAGCATCTATGTATTCTCCTTGAATCCCATAATGAGTCTACCTCTCAAGTACCTAATGTTTTTGCCTACCATAAGAAATGTGGAAATGAGCATGATTGTCTTGAGTCTAAGTTGAAATATCTTGTCTTCTTTGCTTGTCAAAAGTTGAATTGTATCTCATTTCAAGAACAAGACAAATTGATTCAAACCAAGGTTAAACACAAGGACATTTCATCCGACAAAAGTTCAAGTTCAAAACACCTTCAAACATGGTTGTCAAACATTTTTCAAAATCTTGTCTCAACACCACATGTCACTTAGATTTAGGTTCATTCTAGGTTTGCATTTTGCAAAGTCATTGTCAAGTACTAAGGTTAAGTTTCATCTAGGTCATACTCCTTTGCATAAGGGTCATCCATTTGCATATGTCCTCTTGCATTAAAGTCATATCATTGTCATACATTTAAATTGCTTACCATAGGTCTCTTCATCAGGCTTAGGTCATTATCATATCATATTAGAGTCACTTGCATAGTAATTTTCCCTTTGCATATAGTGCCAAAACTAGGTTTTGTCATACTTGAGTAATCCAAATCTTTGATGCAACCCTAAGTCATTGTTAGGAAGTCTAGACCTTATCAAACCTTTTGTCCTTTTGTCATCCATGTCATTTCATCAAACCTAGCTTAGTATCCAAGCATATAGGGGAGACATTGTCATCTTGTCCTTTGTCACTTGGTCCTTTTGTCCTTCGAGGTCTAGGCATCATTCCAATTTCCTAAAGGTCCCTATTTTAGATTTGCATTCATAAGTTTGTCAAAATCTTGAAAAAACAACCAAAAAACATAGGTTGCATTCTTGCCATAGATTGCCTTCTCATTCATTTAGTTCGCATTTAGTTGCATATCATATATTGGCCTTGAAAAAATTCCAAAAATATTGCATTTGCACAGTGACATGTCTATTGAAACAAGGTTCCAAGCACCAATGATGCAACAAAGTTTGACATATCAACCGACAATGCAATCACAATTATATTGAACCCAACAACAAAGCAACATTGATCAAACTTTTTATGATGAAACAAATCTCCAAATACAAAAACTAGAGGAGAAACTAGCTCAAGAAGAGGAGATATTGGAACAAAGAGTGAAAAACATTGAGAAGAATAGATCACAAATGTCCAAAATGTTTCGAAAACTTCCAGGTCAAAATCCAAATATTGAGCCAATTGATGTAAGGTCTCTTATCGAACGATCAGACATACCAGCTCTCCTCTCCCAAATAGAGATGATGAAACAATTTCAAGAAACGAGACAACATCAATTTCAACATTATGTGCCTCCACAACAAGAACAAGAAGGTGTTTACTATCAATCAGATTTTCAACCAATACAACCAATGGTCCAATTTCAACAATATGTCCAACCAACTATACAATGTCAACAAATGGTTCAACCAATGGTGGAATAACAATGTCAACAACAACAACCAAACATTCAAAAACAAAGGTTGCAGCACACACCTAGCCAAGTTTCAAACATGTCAGAACAATTGAACCAAGTCCAATATCAAAACATGACATCAAACAAAGACCAAATTCTTGCCAAACAAGTTCAAATTCCAGATACAACTATGTCAAAACCTCGAAAGAAGGGTGGCTTTATTGCAATGCTCTTAAGGAAATTACCAAGTGAGTTTATTGAGGAAGATCAAGATAATACAACTATGCCTAGCAATGCCTCATCCCCCCACAAACAAATTGACTCTCCAGTGGCATCTATCCCTACACCTCTAGAAGTTTCCCAAGAACCTTCCATATTGTCCTCATCAAACAATATACCCAAGGACGCAATTATCCAAGAGCTATCCATAATTGATTGCCAAGATAATCCAATTCATAATGCACATCCTTAGCTTGTTTCTGAAATACAAGACCCAATGCCACCATGCACTTTATTGCCATTACCTGTTTTAGAGGACCCCATTCGAAGTCCCTCTTCCTCATGTTCAAGCATTGATTCCTTGTCAGAATCCATCACAAATGTTCAAAGTGCATTTCCTTCATGCCAAAACATTGATTCCTTGTCAGAATCCTCCATGCATATCCAAAGTCCAACCCCATGTCAAGAGGATAATTTAGAGCATGAAGAAATGAGTCCTAAAGAAAATCAAGATCAAGATCCCGAAACCTTATCATCCCATCCAATTGTTGACCAGGATCTCATCTTCCCAGAAACTCATGATGATTCCCCTATTCTTGTCCATCCTATCCAAAGTCCTATTGACACTCCATTCCCCAGGCAAGATCAAGATATCCCAGTTCATCCAATCCCAAATGATCCCCTTCCATTTCATGAAAAAAATGTCTTTTCAAATCCCATTGACATTCCAGATATCCTTTCCATCCTTTTTTATGATCCCATTGAAAGTCAAGAGAAAATCACCTTTAAAGACGATTCCAATGATCTTCCTCCTTGTCAAGATCAAACTATTCCTTTAAATCCTCCACAAGATCCATTTGTTCCTCCATCTCCTTGTCTTAATCCAGCATATCCACTCCAAGATCATATTTCTTGTGATGATCCCATTATTCCTCCCATTCCATCTCTTGAAGAGCCTATCATTGAACCATGTCCACTACACAATCCTAGTCCTCCTCATGATCCTAATCCCACTCATGATTCTAACGTGTCAGTGCAAGATGTTCATGAACCCTCAACATGCATAATGGGTTCTTCCACTTTGGTCCAATCCGATCCATTTCAAGATCTCATTATTTCTCTCATATCATATCCACCTCATAATGGACTCGCATCTTCTTCCCAAAGCAAAGAGTATCCTACAAGTCAAGATATTCATAAAGGCAAAGGAGTAGATCTCCATAAGCAAGAATCTCTCCATATCAAAGAAGATCTTAAGGGTCATGTCTACACTACTCACTCTCAAGATGTTGGTATCCCTCCATCAAAATCAAAACATACACCTTCCCCATCATACCTTCCATCCATCTTAGGTCCTTATATCCCTTCATCCTCTATGCAAGGTCAGCAAAGGCACACATCCTTGAATAAATTTCATCAATCCAAAAGAACTCCATTTCATTCATATCCATCCATGCATTCCTTTCCTCCTCCAAGCAATTTGAATGCCAAGTATACAAGTCATAAGTCTAGATATCCACATGTATTCAAGGATCAACATGTCCAATATAATCGACATGTCAAAAGAAAGCAAAATATGATCTATAAAGAAAAAGAAAAATCCAAAAGGCCACAAAGGCCCACTGAGAAAAATAAAGAAAAGTCAAAATATATATGGGTTCCTAAATCCCTTGTGCAAGCAATACACTCCAAGGAACCACAAAAGCATGAAAAATCAAAAACCATGTGGATCCCTAAGCGGCTCCTTGAAGCACAAAAGCCTAAAGAAACATCCAACTTGGCATCCAAAGTTGCTATTCCTCCATCCAAACCATCCAAGTCTATTCCTCCATCCGTTTTGGGCCCTTATGTCCCAAAATCCATAGCCTTTCCTCCATCAAAATCTCAATATCCAAAATACATCTTTCCTCCATCAGTCCATCACTCCTCAAGGTGTGTGCCAATGTTGATCTTGCCTACATTTCCATCCACTGAAGCCCAATTCTTCCAATACCCTATCCATTATCCAATGCATATTCACCATCCTTTGATCCCTTTGGTCCAATCCTTTGCATAAATCCTTGCCTTAGTTTCATCTCATTTTCCATGTCCTTATCCTACCAACGTCTTTGAGCATACTTTTAAAGGTCATGGTCCATTTTTTTTCAAGGCTACTACCCAAACAAAAAAGATGCTTGAGTCCTTCTTCGATCCCCTATCATGTGTCCATCTTCTATTGAAAAGGTCAAAATACAAAATAAAATAAAATCAAAAGCTCAAAAATACAAAAAAAAAAAAAGTGAAAAGAAAAAACAAAAGAAAGAAAAAAGTAAAGCAAAAATAATTCGCCCTCTGGTGAAAACCTGGCAAACAGGTGCCTTGGGCAAGTACCATGATGAAAACCTGGCAAATAGGCGTCATGCGTAATCTATGAACTTCTTGCACACCACACTTGGGGGCAGGTTTCCTCCTTCATATCCTTTTGTCCTTCATCGTTCCATTATCCTATCGAACCCCTATCATTACCATTCATATCCTATTGTCCCTCATCTCCATTTCCTTTTTCCACATTTGATCTTGACAAGGCTGACGATCATCATGAGCATCATGTATCTTGTTTGTAGCTTTCAGTCTATCATAGCTTTTGGTCATTTATCCATTTTCTTATTACATCCTTCATCCATATTCCCTAGCTTATTGCAACTTTCTGCCACTATCCCTTAGCCTATCCCAACCTTCGGTCCATGTCCCTTTTCCATTCTTGGTCTTGCTTATCCTATCCATATCTTATCACTATCCATACACTCTTTCTATCCCTTGATCTTGATCTGACATAAGGACGCAAAATGCAAAACATAGTTTCAAAAGCCTCTTGACATGTCCCTCATGCCATGTTCCTGCTTTACATTGTCATATCTAGTCTCTTGTCCCATCATGCCATAGCCCTTGAAAATTGCATCCGCATTGTCTCCATAATCAATGGCCTTTGTCTTCCCTCTATCCACCAACATATTCAAGAAAGCCTATTTATCCATTTGTCATATTCCTTGCTTTGCTAGACACTCGGGGCAAAATTTGAAATAAAAATAAAAATTTAAAAATGTCTTGAAAAAAATCTCAAAAACATTTAAAATGTCCTGAAAAAATCTCAAAAACATTTAAAAATGTCCTGAAAAAATCTTCAAAAAAATCGAATAATGTCCTGAAAAAATATCTAAAAGAAAAAAAAACTGAAAAATGAAAATCCCTAAAAATCATAAAAAGTCCTGAAAAAATGAACACAAAAACATTTCAAAACATTAAAATCCAAAAACAAGCATTTTGTCAATAAAGGATCCCCTTTGTGCATAGACAGATCACTGAGCATACATCCAATGACACGCAATCCAACATTGCGCTTTTAATGATATCACGCTTAAACAGATGAACTTTTTCATTCAAACCAGACATTCAAACTGATCAAAATTGTCTTATCAATCAAACGTTACCCTCAAAATCATTTGTCCTTGGCACACTATCATGGGTCTTATACAGGGTGTGGTATACTCGAAACCAGACTGTGTCCTGTCTTAGACGGGGTACCACATTCCCTGAAACCAGACAGCATGATCGGCCTATCAATGCTTTCAACTTTTGACAATGAAGATCAAGATGTTTGTTTGATTTGTTGGAATTTGTGCATCTTATCTTTTTATTGATTTATCTTTGGCTTTGGTCATGTTCCTATGTTGCTTGATGATGTCACTGAGTGATTTAGAGTGACCAGGATGGATCATGGTCCTTTTCTTTTTGATTGTGATTGTTGTTTATGATGTGTCTGTCTTTTGCACAAAGGGTTGCATTTCAGCTCTGGCCTTCAATGCCATGATGCTACGCATCCATTTTTCTATATAAAAAGAAAGGTTCTCACCTACAAAGTGCATTACTGAAAGCAAGTTTTCTTCATCTTTAATTGTCTGCCGTTTCATTTTCTTCTTACTAACATTTCTTTCGTCAGTTCGGATAGTCAGTTCAGTCTAGTGCTCTAATTTCCCCGCACATACATGCTGCATCCTGCATCCATTTGGTTAGTACATTTGCATTGCATTAAGCATCATATCAAGCATTTGATCCATTTCATATTCTAAATGCATAAAAAACACATAAACAAAAAAACATATCCATACATATTCCACAATGGTACATAAATAGTGCATAAGCCATCCATACATGGAAAATCACATAAGTCATTTGCATCTCATCATATCGATGCATATCATATCATCTGTCACAATAATATCAGAGTACAAAATCGGATTGTCTGTCCTAAGTATGGCCCGCAGGCTGACTACAAAATGTCAAACTACATAATGTCTACTGTCTGTCTAAGGAGCACATGCCTCTGTCACTGGGTGCTCCCTCGGTCCTCCTCATCCTTGCAAGGTCTTGCAGATGATGTCCCCCCTGGTCCTGGCTATGGTGGTCTCATAGGTCCACTCACCCCCATGCTGCTCAACGACCTCCAAGAGCATGCCCTGCTCTCTGTCCTCGATCGTGCCCGATATGAAGGTGCTCTCTGCTCTGGTGGAACTGCACTCTCATATAGTGTCCTCCAATGGCGTATATCCTCTCCGGTCTCTACCAACATTTTTCCTAGCTCCCGTACACTGGCATCTCAGATCGACCCAATATACTCAGTGACTCTTTGTCCTTCTCGCTGTGCCTGCGTTACTGCTGTGTCTCGAGCCGCTGTGAGTCTGGCTATCTCTCCCTCTAAAGTCACAATGTGATCCTGCTGACTCGCTATGGTAGCCCTGAATATCTCCATCTCCTCTATCCTAGTTGTCTCTGGCTCTATGGGTATGTCCTGTAATGCCTCCTGCTCCCCATCCTCATCTCCGTCCTCGTCCCCACCATCCTCGTCTCTGTCCTCATCATCCCCATCATCCTCATCCTCGTCTCCGTCCTCGTCATCCCCCTCATCCTTGTCCCTACCCTCATCCTCCTCATCCTCATCATCTCCCTCCTCCTCTCCTGTGAGTGGGAATTCCTCCTGTCTCCTCAGCACTAGAATATCCGGATCTGTCATCCCGGCGTCCACCACATCTGATCTCCAATCCCACTATCTTTGTTGTAGCTATGAGAAGTCTGCATATGCTGTGTGTGGCTAAATCATACTCCCCCACTGACTCGTCTCTCTGTGAGATCGGGCAAAGTGCGCAGTCCTCTTAGGTACATCCTGCCTCTCTCCAAACTATCATCTGACTCTCTCTGGCAGGTACAACTCAATTACTCTCTGACGATTCACTGGTCGCCCAATCAAGTACCTCTCCTGTCTACAATACGGTAACTCCTCACTGTCATCTGACTATCTCGGGCAATCACGATATGGCCTCCATATGAACTCTCTCAGTCGGTCTAGCTCATGTCACCAGTATAGTATATATCCAAAAGGACCCTGTCTCAGTGCTCCCCCATAATAGTACACATATGGTCGGTGTGGTACTACCTATCTATCTGTAATCGGTCGACATATGGCTATGTGCTCAAATGCCCATACCTGCAGCAATGTGACTCCACAGCTCAAAGTCTGCACTCCCTGATATGCTATCTGATGCAGCTGAAAATAGAGCATAGCCAGTACACATGGTCCCCATACATACACCGTCCCCTCTGTCACCATCCGCTCCAGCACTCTTCCCCATCCAATAGGAAATCCATGTCCTCATCTGTCTCCTGCTAGTAGACATGCTACCACCACGACTATCACCACATATCGTCGATCATACTCTGATGCCATAGTCTCCTAGCCAATCTCCCTCTTGACAATATCCAGATCATCTGCATCGCACTCAAACAATCTGCACAATGCGTCTCTCCCTGTCACTGGGTCATACTCTATCATCTCTCCATGAATCGGAATGCGGAGGATACGCCATACATCCTCCAGTGTCACTGTCGCCTCTCCAATCGCCAAATGGAATGAGGAAGTCTCTGAATGCCATCGCTCTGCCAATGCGGTAAGTAGTCTTGTGTTTGCCCTAATCTCGAGCATGAATGTGACATAGTATATCCCAAGTCCTGCTAAGGTATCTCTCTCTATGCTCCTGAGTCTATGTCGTAGCATGAAGCAATCTGGTCTGTTTTCCCGTGTGATCAACGGATACTGTCGCCTCTGCATCACAAATTGGGACACATTTTGTTAGTATTAGGGTTTTCTCATAAAGGTTGCATTTCCTCATTTTAATGTCTAATCAGGGTGTTTTTCTTCTAAATCTGACCTATCCTATCCTTGTCCCCCCTTTCCGGATCATTTGCATGTCATTTTGACCAAAATTAGGGTTTACATTACACACTTGCGCCTGTGTAAGGTAACCTGCGCTTGTGTCAGGTAACCTGCGCCTGTGTCTCCCTACACAAGCACAGAAGACCCCACACAAGCGCAGGATTCACCCTACACAAGCGTAAGAGTCCTTTTCGGCATCCCCTGTAGGCCCTGCAATGTCCCGCAAGCAATTAAAATTCATGAAATTGAAAACATGGGTATTTGAGATCCATACCACTACTCCTGCATCATCTGGTCATCTGAATGTGTGTACATGTTCCTCGAGGTGATCCACCATCAGAATGTTCACCATCTCTCTGCAAGTGTTCTTGTCCAGAGCAACAAATCCTCCTGTTTGTCTAGTGCAAGTGAGCCAATTTTCACTCTCTTGGCCTCATTTATAGATCTTTGTCAGTGCATAGATGGACGTGCACCCTCTCCATCTTATGTTGGTCGCGGTCTTTTGCATCTTCAATTGCTTGTCCTTCATGCATCCGATCTCCAATTGTCAGTCCGTTCAATCCTATCATTCTTATCGATCAATTGGCCTCTTTTCTAGACATTTCCAGCCAATTCCTCGAGGGGGCATGCATATGTCATTATTATTGTTTGGGGCATTTTCATATGTCATTATTATTATCTGGGGCATTTTCATATGTCATTGTCATTGTCTGGGGCATTTTCATTAAGTTCTTTGAAACAACGCTTAAAATCGCATTGTCTCAAAGAGGGGCAAAATGTAGACACCTAAAAATGGTCAACGCTTGCGAAGTCATACTTTAACATTTACACATTGCCTCATTTTAGTTTGTGCATCGCATTAACATTTCTCCTATGATTCGTACTTGGTTTTTATCATTTGCGAGCATCGAGTCATTCTTCTACATTCTTCATTTATCTTGCTCTCGAATTTGGTCTTGTCGACAATACTATCCAATCATGGTTATCCTGTCGCATCAATGTGTGTACTCATTTGTCATCATTTTGGACATCGTCAATCCTAATTAGGGTTTTGTCCTCCTGTCAATCTTGCGATCAATTTGTCATCGATCGTTGTCCTCTTATCAATCTTGTCTATTTATCATCAATCCTTATCATTTTCAATCTTGTCGTTTTAATGATCGATTTGTCATCGGTCGTTGTCATGTTCGATCTTGACATTTTGCGATCGATTTGTCATTGATCATGGTCATTTTCAATATTTTCATCAATTCTTGTCCTCTTGTTCGATCTTGTCATTTTGCGATCGATTTGTCATTGATCGTTGTTTGTCTCAATTATGTCAATTTGGATCAATTAGTCATTGTTCCTCGTCAATTGGCGCATTTATCAATCAAATCATTTATCACATTGGTCATTTATCAATTCAAAATCATGATCGATATCAATTATCTTCAATCAAGACCTAATTGTCATTCTCGCATTGCTAATTCGTCTTTTAGGGTTTTATGATTTAATCATTTAACCTTGTGTGTCATTTCTTCCTTTAGGATTAATAAATTATTTATTTATCCTAAGTCTTCTCATTACAATTAAATGTTCATTTAATTGGCTAATTATTCCTCTTTGTGAATTAATTACTAAATGACAAATTATTAATTAATTTACCTAATTTCTAATTTCTATCAATTTCTTAGTTCCTAAATTCCTCATTCTCTAATTTCTTAATTTTTCTAATTCCTAATTTCAATTTCCTCCTATTTCTCTCCTAAATTCATGGAAATGACATGTCAATTTGTCATAATTGACAATCAATCAATTTTGACATAGAAGTTGTCATAATTTGTCATAAATTATCAATCAACAAATTTTGCATAGAAAGTGCATAATTTGTCATAATTTGTCATAATTGACATAATTGATTTGCAATTTCCATTTGAATTGAATCATGCTAATCTTGTCATCTCTCCAATTCTTCTATAAATTGGATGATCTTCATCAATCAAAGCTAATTGGTAATCAGATTATCGAATTTCTAGTCAATCATATTTCGAGTACTCTTGATCAAAAATCTTGTCTACTTGCTTTCAATTATGTGTGTGCACTTGTAGGTGAGATCCACAACCAAACCATTTGAAGAGGAAAGAAGAACAATGGAGCCGCATGAAGGAGCATTCAAATCACACCTTTGGTTTGCATAATCTTTAGTTTTGAATGCTTTTATTTCGTGTCTCTATTGAGTGTTGTTTAGGATAGATCATTGCAATGAATGCTTTTGTGATTGAGCTATTACATTTATCTTGTCTTGTGATGATTTCCTATTTCCTAACGTACACTGCTCAAAATAGCATCTTCATATGTTGGATTTAGTACCGATTCAGTTCTGATATACCTTCACAAAACCTTTCTTCACCTTAAATGATGACTATGTGTATAGCTCTTCTTATTCTTGCATATACCTTCTTATAATTCTTTTTCCCAATTGCCTATCGATCTTACAAATAAGATCTTACATATATACCATAACCTAAGACCAATTTTAGTAGGTCAGCTCTAAAAGATAATAAAATCAATTTACAAGTAAATCAATAACTGATGAAATATCCAATTCAATATGTCGGGTTAATGCATTTACAATAACAAAAAAATCATCTCCAAAGCATGTCGTGCTGATCTGGAATAGATAAGCCCGTTGGTGCATAACTTGGACCTATTTGTTGGTAACATCAAATATGCAAATACGAATATACCAATGAACAATTCTCCAAGACAAAGTGTCCAAACAATTTCTTTGACATAACCAGATTTTTTCCATATCATTCCAAGTGCCGGTGAACAATATATCCTGTCGGTGCACCAGATATCGGTGACTGTGCATAAAGTCACTTGTTTGTTGGTGAACATAGCCATTTCTCCAAAGTTCCAAAGTTGATAAGTGTTGATAGGTGTTGACATCAATGACAAAACCATACCAAAATACCAACAATCTCCCCCTTTGGAATTGATGGCAACACAAGATGGAAAAACCATCAAAGTGCCAAAACAGAAATGCCAATTACCAAAATCCAACAATCTCTTAAAAGAGATCATAACCAGAAATTAAAATTCAGATACAGAGAGTAATCAGTCTCTCCCAAACTAACAATCTCTCTCCTTGATTTTTTCCATATCAATCTCTCCCCCTTTGACATCAAATGCCAAAGCCAATACAAAAGCCAGGTTCAAATACAAAATACAAACCAATTCAGTATGCCAACTACTCCCCTTGAGAAGTAGCTCTCCTCATCAAAGCCAAAATAAAAGATTTCTCTGTTAGTTCTGTCGGTTGATGACAAACATCAACTGTCTAAGTCTCTACTAGAGGGGGTATATCAACATAAACCAGTTTTACTTCTTTTGCAATCTGCAATCTACTCTTTAGGATTCACATAAACCAGTTTTACTTCTTTTGCTTCAACATTATCTTTCTGAAAATTCAATTTGATAGAAACATGTTTAGTTTTAGAATGTAGTATCGGATTTTTAGATATATCAATTTCTGTAGTGTTATCACAATAGATAGTTATAGGTTCCTTGCATTTTACCTTTATTTCCTTCAACATTTTCTTAAGCCATAATACCTGTGTATAGTTAGTTGCTGCTGCAACATATTCTGATTCTATTGTTGATAAAGATGTGCAACTTTGTTTCTTACTCAACCAAGAAATTAATCTACTTCCAAGAAAGAATGCTCCACCGGTGGTGCTTTTTTGTCATCCACATCTCCTTCCCAATTTGCATCTGTGTATGCACATAATTCAAAGTTTTCATCTCTAGGATACCATAAACCAAGATTTGTAGTGCCTTGTAAGTATCGAAAAATCTTTTTTACTATTTATTCATGATTTTCTCTAGGATTACTTTGAAATCTTGAAACAATACATACTCCAATCATAATATCAGGTCTTGTTTGTGTCAAATACAGTAGTCCTCCTATCATAGACTTGTACCTAGTCAGATTAACAGGTGTAGATACATCCCTTAGTGATAATTTGTCATTTGTAGTCATAGGTGTGCTTATCGGTTTAGAGTTCTCCATCCCAAATTTATTTAGTAACTCCTTCAAGTACTTGGATTGACTTAAGAATATACCTTTATCAGTCTATGAAATCTACAATCCTAAAAATAATTTTATCTCTCCAATCATAGACATTTCAAATTCATGCTGCATTTCAATAGAAAAGTCTTTACATAATCCGTCTTCTCCTCCAAAGATTATATCATCAACAAAAACTTCTATAACCAAGATGTCATCATTAGGCGCTTTATAGTATAAGTTGTTGTCAGCATTACCTTTAGAAAAACCAATCTTCAAAAGGTATTTATCCAATCTAGCATACCAAGCTCTTGGAGCTTGCTTCAACCCATACAAAGCTTTCCTTAGCCAACAAACCATATTTTTGTTATCTGTCAAATAAAATCCATCAGGTTGCTCAATGTAAACTTCTTCTTCAAGATCTCCATTTATAAATGCACATTTAATATCCATTTGATATACTTTGTAGTTCTTGTGTGCTGCAAAAGCCAAGAGTAATCTGACTGCCTCAATTCTAGCTACCAGTGCAAAGGTTTCATTATAATCAATTCATTCTTTCTGAGAATATCCCTTACACACTAGTCTTGCTTTATTTTTGATTATCTTCCCATCTTCATTAAGTTTGTTTCTGAATACCCATTTTGTTCCAATCACATTTTTGTCTTTAGGTCGAGGAACTAATGCCCATGTGTTATTCTTCTCAATTTGTTCTAGTTCCTCTTCCATATCTTTAATCCAGTGTTTATCTTCACATGCCTCATTAATTGATGATGGTTCAATTTGAGAAATAAGACATACCTCTTCATTTGCCAGTCTTCCTCTTGTCATAACTCCTTGATACTTGTTCCCAATTATCTGATTTTCAGAGTGGTTCAATCTTACATACTAGGGTGTCTTCATTTGCTGTTGTTCCTCAGTTACAGTGGAATTTTTAGATGATACCGGTGTAACTGGATCTTCATTTTGTACTGGTGGATTCAATGTAGGTTCATTTGTCAGTATCTCTATTGCTGGTTTAGAGTCTATATACCTTGAAGTTCCTCTAAACTGTTCATCAATCTTCACATTTGTACTCTCAACAATTTTCTGCTATCTCTTGTTAAAACATCTATATGCTTTTCTCTTAGATGAATGACCAAGAAATATTCCTTCATCACTTCTAGGATCAAATTTTCCAATATACTCATCTCTTCTAATATATCATTTACTTCCAAATATTCTAAAATATTTAAGAGTAGGAGTAATACCAAACCATAGTTCATGAGGGGTCTTACCGGTTTCACCTTTGATGTGAACTTTTTTGAATGTATAGACCGCTGTGCTTACTACCTCTCTCCAATATACATGTGGTAGATTTTCTTCCGATAACATACTTCTAGCTGCGTCTACGATAGTTCTATTTTTCCTTTCTACAACTCCATTATGTTGTGGTGTCTAGGGTGTTGATAACTGTCTTTTGATTCCATTCACTTTACAGAATGTATTAAATTCCTTAGATGTGAATTCACCTCCTTGATCTGATCTTAGACATTTGGTTTTCTTACCGTTTTTATTTTCTACCATTGCTTTGAATAGTTTGAACTTCCCAAGTGCTTCTGATTTTTCTCTGAGAAAAGTAACCCAACACATTCTAGAATAGTCATCAATGATTAGCATGAAATATCTATCACCTTGTAAGCTTTTAGTTCTAGCTGGACCACATAAATCAGTGTGAATTAATTCAAGAGCATTATTGGATTTTTTTGGAATACTTTTAAAAGATGCTCTAACTTGTTTTCCAAATTGACATTCCTTACATACCAGATTGTGAGGTTTAACAATCTTAGGTAAATCTCTAACTACCTTAATAGTACTAATTTTTACCATGCAATCAAAGTTTACATGACAGAGTCTCTTATGCCATAGCCAACTTTCATCAATGTGTGCAATCAAACATGTCTTTTCACTATTATTTAAATGAAAGATGTTTCCTCTAGTTTGATTACCAGTTGCAATTTCCAAACCAGTTCTGTTCATAATTTTTCATTTTCCATTCTTGAATTGTAACTAAAATCCTTTCTCAACTAATTGACCAACACTCAAAAGATTATGCTTTAAACCTTCTACATATTAAACATTGTCAGTATTATGCTTACCATCAAGAGATATAGTACCTTTTCCTTTGATCAAACAAGCTTTATTATCTCCAAATCTTACCAGACCTCCATTATATTCTTGAAAGTTCAAGAATTTACCTTTATCACCAGTCATATGATGTGAACATCCTGAATCAATGATCCATTCATCCTTAAATTCAACTTTAGCTGCTAGGGCTTGCTCTACCGATTGAACAGTAGGTGCCAATTGATCTTCTATTATAGCAACAAAAACCCTTTCATTATCTACTAAATCTTCATCAGAATCATCAGTGACTCCTTCATCAGCAAGATAACAATATTTATCTTTATTCTCCTTAAATTTGTATCTCTGATATTCAGGGTTAGGCTTGTATGTTCTTTTAGCTTCTTCTCTTAGTCTAGCATGTCTATCAGGGCATCTTGAAGCCATATGACCAATCTTATTATAGTTAAAACATTTAAAAGGTGCTTTACCTTAATACTTACTTCCAACTAGACCTTTAGGCATTTTCCTTGCAAATAGTGCTTCAAGTTCTTCATTTTCTCTCTTGCTTTCCTCAAGTTCTCTTGCATAAAAGGATTTCCAATCAGATTTGTCAAATGATGGTGTAGATGATGTTGATGCCTTAAAATCTAAATCTGTCTTTATAGTAGCAACATGACCAAATTCCTCAATTTCAAAAGCTTAAAGTTTTCCAATCAATGTATCCCTAGTTACTGATGTATTAGGCATTGTTCTCAACTCATTTATAGAAGTAACTTTCATTTTATATGTCAATGGCAATCCTCTTAAAACTTTTGAAACAATTTCATCTTCACTTAAGGTTCCTCCACAACATTTAATACCTAAAACAATTTCATTTACTCTTTCCATAAAAGCAAAAATCCTTTCATCTTCTTCCATTTTCAGATTTTCATACCTAACCTAGAAGCTTTCAAGTTTTGCAATTTTGACTGTGGAATCTCCTTCATTCAATCTTTCCAAATAATCCCAAATAGCTTTAGTAGTTGATCTATCTAATAATCCCATGATTTTCTGATCTGATAATGTGCTCAAAAGTGCTTCTCTTGCCTTGCAATCATTTTCTTCATCTTTTCCTAAGGTAGGTGGATGAGGCTGACTTTGAGTAGGAGCAATGTAGCCATTCTTTGTAACATCCTAGATGTCCTTTCCAATGCAATTTAGATGTGTCTCCATTCTGATCTTCCATATGCCATAGTTGGTTCCATCAAGTTTAGGACTATCCTTCTTGAAATAGTTAGTAGACATTGGATCTCCTCAAGTTGTTAAACTTCTGCAAAAAGAGGACTCGGCTCTGATACCAATTGTTAGGTCCCAGAGACAACTGAGAGGGGGGGAGGGGGGTGAATTAGTTGTCTAAAAAAAACCTTGCTTCACATTAAATGATGTCTATGTGTATAGCTTTTCTTATTCTTGCATATACCTTCTTATAATTCTTTTTCCCAATCACCTATAGATCTTACATATATACCATAACCTAAGACCAATTTTAGTAGGTCGGCTCTAAAAAATAATAAAATCAATTTACAAGTAAATCAATAACTGATGCAATATCTGATTCAACATGTCATCTTAATGCATTTACAATAACAACAAAATCATCTCCAAAGCATTCCGTGTTGATCTGGAATAGATAAGCCTGCTGGTGCATAACCTGGACCTATTTGCCGGTAACAAAAAATATGCAAATACGAATATACCAATGAACAATTCTATAAGACAAAGTGTCCAAACAATGTCTTCAACATAACTAGATGTTTTCCATGTCATTCCAAGTGCCAGTGAACAATATATCCTATCAATCTACCAGATACGGGTGACTGTGCATAAATTCACTTGCTTGTCGGTGAACATAACCATTTCTCCAAAGTGCCAGAGTTGATAAGTGTTGATAGGTGTTGACATCAATGACAAAACCATACCAAAATGCCAACATTCAACCCCTGGTGACAAAATGAAATAGCAATGGTGAGTTATTTCCATGTAAACCATAGTCAAAGTCAACCATCAATGAGTCTTTGAAGGGTAAGCATACCTAAACTATTCCTCGCCTAATTTGTAACCAATATTTATCAACCATTACATACATGTTAGCTTATGTGGTAGAAATTGAAAAATTTAACCAAACAAAATTCAAGAATATAAACTTAATTTAGTCAATAATTTAGGTAATTTAGACAAATTACTTGGCTTGAAATATAGCCACACCACTCACAGATACCTTGTTCTCGCAATTATGTTGAAGACAAAATAATGAAGTTCTCAACCGATCTGATGATGTCAAGTATTACTCTTAGTCTGAAAGATTGGGACTTGAAGCATCAAATGCCCTAGAGACAGGAATAAAGAGAATATGGATAAACTAACAAGTCTATACTATGAAGCATTGGATTCCCCAAAGACACAAACATATCCAATGCTTCATACTATAGACTTGTTAGTGTACTCATCTTTTCCTTTAAGGTTTGATGTTCATGGGAATCTGTAACTCTACATTTAAGAAGATGATCCAAGCAACTTGTGGTTCTATTGTTTGTGTTGGCTCTGTTGGAACCTGCAATTAAGATTCAATACTCATTATTCAATAATATTAACATTGTAGTATAATGAAATATTGAAAAGTACGTTAACTTATTGAGCCTAGCAAAAGGTCTGTGTTGGAAAAGTTATTTTGTGGTTTGTGTTGTGTTTGGTTGTAGGTGCGGATCCACCTAACTGCAAAGAAGGTGTTGGAACAAGCTAGGAGAGAACCTAGTTGTGGTTTCCAAGAGACTAGGGCGAGAGGAAAAAGCGACTCCTAGGTGAGGCAAGGAAGTTGTGATTTTGTGGCAGTAGGAGAGGTGGATGCATGGATGGACACCTGAGTTACAGCCATTGGATACTCCATTGATGGGAGTAGTTGAGAGGATGCCTCAAACCTGTCAAAGTGCAGGTTGTATGGGTTAGTAAGCACCTTAAAGGAGAGTTTTGATAGTTTACCTCTGGATTCCCATGGTTTGAGGAAGAGTTGTTACATGTTATGAGTTATTACAAGAGAAGGAATGAGATCCTAGTTGGACAGTCCTAGTTGAGTAGCCAAGATGATGTTGATGATTGTCTTAGAGTTGAGGAGCATGGTTAAGAGTTCAATAAGGTTGTTTATGAGTGGAATAATGTATGTGAGTGGTTGGAAAAGGGATTGAGAAGGCTTGAGTGAGTTTGGGCTATTGAAGTCTAGTGAATAGGTTGAGGAGTCAAAGAATAAGTTTCACCTATTGAGTTGGTGAGAAAAGAAACTAGCTAGGGATAGCAACAAATCTTAAAAGGACTTCAACCAATGCAAAGGTCACAAATAATCTCTACATAGTTATGAAGAAAGTTCAAATATAGTGAAAAAGGAGATCATATCAGTATAAAATAATATATGCACAACCCAAGATGCATTAGCTCAAACATAGGATAGTAAGAAAAGTCCTCAAAGCCTCTATGGTCTCAGTCAAACCCAAAAGGATCAGTCCAAGAGTTGATGCATTAATAGAGACAATGATGAGAGCATGAATCCTTTTCTCTTTTAACAAGGAGCTCAAAAGATCCATTCATTTAGCAAGGAGAATCTTAGAAATGAGAGACTTGTTACTATTACTAATACAACTCCTTCTTTAATCCATCAAAGGACAAGGTCCTCTAAGGCCAAACAAGAACTAAGGAAGCACCTGAAGCATTCCAATGGCCTATAAGAGATTAAGAAAAGGTTCCAAACAAATTATTATTGAATCTTCTAAAGAAGACAAGAAGACCAACCACCCCAAAGGATACTAGAAAAGGATACCACTAAGAAAAAAAATCCTAGATCATTGATATAACAAATAATGAGGAATGAGTTCTTAAAAATGCTAATGTTTCAAAAGTTAATGTTAAGGAAGAGATAACCAAAGAAAGGAAACCTAGGGTGGAATAAGATCTCACACAAGATGATGTACAAGAAGAAGATATAAGGGTGTCGATACTTGATGGAAGGATGAATGGTATATGAGGATTATACTTAACATTAGGATGAAAGATACATAATTGGTGAATGTTGGCCAATACATTTTCTATTTGATGCTAATTGATGCAATTTGTATCAAATTTTCAAATTGATTACATGTTGAATTAAGATTGATAATCAACAAGCTAATATGTAAACAAAAATCAGAAATCTTAATCAAGGACTTTACCTATGATGGTCTCCACTAAGTAACTTATTGTGATGTTGTTCATGTTGGATCTATTGGACCTTGCAATTAAGATTCAATACATATTATTCAATAATATTAACAGTGGATCATAATGAAATATTGAAAAGTGTGTTACCTTATTGAGCTTCTCTTTGTTTCAAGAATAGTTTAATATTCTCTACTTAATAGTGCCAACCACATGAAGGTGGAAGCTCAGTTGGCCCCTCTCCCCTTAAAATCACTGTAAATTCTCCGTTAACATATAAAATTCATTCATTCTTTGATCCATTAAATATAAAATATAACATTCATTCATTATCACATAACATTCATGAACACATAACACTCATTAACACGTAACATTCATCAACATTCATTAACACATATCATTCATTAACATTCATTAACACATAATTACATTCATTAATACATAAAATTCATTCATTAACAAATAACATGACTACAATCATTTATTTATTTTTAAAAGCTAATTAAAGACAAAGTGGAGCATCGTTTTCTTCATCATTTTTCCCCTCTTCAATTGTTGTGCCCTCTGCTCGTGATCTTAATGTATTCCTAGTCTTGTAATCACGACGAGGACACCTAGGCAAAGGGGGGTCTGCTGCGATAACAAATAAATGGGTTAAATTCATAAGATTTTTTTATTATTATTACAAGTATTTAATTAATTAAAAGAACATTATAGGGGTGCTCTTTACCTGATGGGACCACATCATTTTCCTAATCATTTTGTCTAGCCTCATCGTCAACATGCTGAACACCCTTTAAATCTTCTGGACTTGAAACATGAAAGGTTACATTAATCAATACACCAATTGCAATTAAATTAGTTTAAAGGAATAACAATGGTCCTCTTTACCTGATGGGGGCACATTACGTTCCTGATGTTGTCTACCTAGATCATGCCCCACTTGTTCACCACGCTCTACATGCTCTACAATAAAAACAAATAAGGTTACATTAATTACTACACCAATTTCAATTAAAGATGTTTAATTGTATGAATAATTACATAAAAAAAAAATGTATAACACATGAATACCTCCAATATCAAGATGCACACCACGACCTTCATCATGTGTAGGTTGTGTTATACCCTTAGCAGGCTGCATTCAATGTCATGTGCATTGTTATCATTGCTTGCTTATTTAAAATAAATATAGTCACTTTATGTTGGAAATTCACATCAAATAGATTATTGCTCAAGTATTCAATTATAAATAATTTTCATTTAGCTCATTTACCTATGTGATAGATGCATCAGAATCTTGTGTTTTCCCACTCAATTCTCTTAGGTGTTAAGCCACGACTCCATAGCCTTGTTGGAAGGCAATTTTCATGTCATCTTCTGTGGGTGCTCTATTGAATTCAAAGCCCTACATTTTTTCTTAATATCATGAATTTTTCTTCTATTGTTTGATTTTTTAAAAAAAAAATTTGCAATTTATTATTTCGATATGATATTTCATTTATTGATACTTACAATTCATGTGACAACTTTCATATAACCACGAGATCCAGGTTTGTGTTGCTCGTACTTTTCTAGTCATGCGTTAGTTTCCTTCGATGTGTCGGGAAGCCTATGAAAAGTTTTAAATATGTTAGATTATGTAAATATAAAGAGTAATTGGTGCATAATTACATTGTTAATAGTATCACATAACTTCCTTCGCCTCGTGGTGTATGTCTTTTTCTCTTTTTAGCTTTCTTCTTTCCATCTGAAACCAAGTTCTTCCACTCCCTCTCTAGAATCATGGGGGATGCTTGTACTTTATGTTATTCTCTAAATGTGTCCTATATTGGTCTCTCACATACTTTAGATATGTGCCAAATTTCTGAAGGACCTTGGTTTTATTGAATGTGTCATTTCTGAACAACACAACCAAATAGTTTATGAGTTCATCTTTTAATTGTTGATTTTGAGCATTACACTATGTACGTATGGTGGGCTCGAAGATCTCCAATTTAATGTCATTTAGATGTTTATAAAAAATATCATTGCCTATAAAAAAATCATGGGATCATTAGTCCAAAATGAGTGATCAATAGTAAATTACAATTGGACTATATATAATAATAATTTTAAAGTACCTGGAACCTTCTCTATCTTTATGGGAACAAGATCATCAGTCACCACAAATGTGACTGACAACGTTCCCATACTAGTAATAGGTGAAGATACAATAAATGCTACTAAAATATCACCACTAGTGGCCTCTGCATCCCTGGGTACATGTTCTACTGTATAGGTCAGTGCGGTACTTGATGTCTACACGTTTCATGTTGCCAACACTGTAGTTGGCAATATATGTGCGGATGATGGGTTTGGATGAGGTGGTGTATGCATAGGAACATCGACAACACCTGAAGATTAATACATTAAATATATAATACATTAAATATATGAGAAATAACACATTAACAAAAGGACAAAAACATGTAAAAATATGACTTGGTGTATGCACAAAACATGGTCATCACCTGAACTACTTGGAGTACCCCGATCATGGCCACCAGCTTCACAAGGATGTAAAAATTCATGTAAAAACACCATGTACATATTTTAGTTCATGATATAAAATAGATAACATATAAACCATGAATAAACTAATGTTATAATTAAATATTCCATGATTGCTTACTTGCAAGTTTTGTGCTCTCTCTGGCAATTGTTTCACCCTCTCTTGTATCTCATTAGTTTGAGGGACTATGAATAACAATTTAAGATTTATTTTTATTTTTTTTGCTTCTTTCTTATCATTTCAACAAGGTTTGTGGAATATGTGATTTCATCATTGCATAATAGTGAGTCCACCTCTATATCGATGTTCTCAGCTACTGCAGGTGCCTTTCCCTGAACATCCATCTATGACAAGAATATTAGTAACATTATCAAAATTAATCTAAAACCCTAAAGAAAAGAACATAATAATATAACATTTTGCTTGTATCTAATTTGTAAAGTTACAATGAGGTTTACCTGCTCGGTAGAATTGCTTAGTGCTACATCCCAATCTGTGCTATGTGTTGGATCAATGTCATGCCATTACAAAAATTAAATATAAAAATGGTATATTGGAGTCATTAATTGGAGGTTGGTTTAAATGGTATATATAAGTACGTACCAACCTCATGATAGTAACTTTGTTTGTATCTATGCAATTTAAATTGTAATTGATTAGCAACTCTTCCCCTACACTTATTGATTTTATCACACATACGAATACACGGTTTCCCTCGTGCACCTCGAATATGCAATTGGGTTGCCTATTATTTGACCCAGGTCGTGTACTATTTATAAAACTTGCAATATTCCCTATTTCTAAGCAATATTCCCTATTTCTTTTGGCCTTCCGTCAATGTACATAGACACACTTTTTTTTTATCATTATCTTTTAACTGTATATAATTTGCTAACAGTGCATACCTACGTATACTTCGTGTATATCAAACTAACTACATCCAATTTTTGTATGTAACAGGGTCCGACATACTCCATCAATTTAGAAACTTTGTTGTAATAGACCTTTATGTCATCCATGGTAAATAGGCCCAAACCATGTAATGACGATGGTGCTATGCGATATATCCTCCCGTTAACACAAAAATCAGTGTTTATTGGAGGCAGTTTCTTGGGTACCCATTGTTTCTATAGATGTTTGTACCTCAAGAGCACCTCGATTTCTCCTATGCTCTCAACATCATAAGAACATGACCCCCCTTGAGAAAGAAAAAATCCCATGTGTTTATGAATTTTTTTTCTAATCTTTTGACCTCTAGTTGATCTCCCTCTTTTAGACCTACTACATGTCTCACTTTCCTCTTCTCTTCTTGAATTTCCCTCGCTTGAGGAAGACACATATAACAAATACCTATTTGGTGGTACCTGCACTCCATCAAATGAGAGAGATAGTTGGGAGAGGGTCATTTGTTATTATGAGAGGAAATAAATTTTAGGATTCCATGCATAGAGATGACAAGAAGTTGTAATAGATGGTTCACCATATCTTGTTGATTTTTTGCAAATGCTGCAAATAGATTTGAGGGTAGGTTGTCAAAGGTCCATTGCATGGATTGATAAAAATGGATCATGCTTTTTCCCCAAATTCATCAGTGAGGGTAATATTGATGAATAATTCATCCCTAAAGTTGATGTTGAGATTTAAATTCGAATAAGGCCAATTGGGGCCTCAAGTGATGATAATTGTATTAGAGTTGCCGCTAATGTGGAGGTTTCAAAAACTAAGCAAGTTTGTTAACCTGGTAATTTTGGAATTTCAAAAACTCAAAAAAATAGTCTTCCTTGTCACTTAAAGCATATAGGAGGGCCAAGAAAGTGGAATGAGCTATACTATGTGGATGTCAAGGTGGTTTAGGTGAGAAAAAAATAAAAGTTTTGACAAAATATAGTTGTTAAAACCTGGCTTATTATCAAACCACTCCAAGATGGGTGTAAAGAGAAAGCAAGCAAATAATAAATGGTTTTTATAAGGTGTATTGACTTATACCTGCCGATCCATGAGAATAATTTTCACTTTTCCTTTATGTAGAATGTGCAGGATCCTCGTCAAAGGGGTTCAGGTTCCTGCATATGCAATTCATTTATCTTATGTTAGCTTACATCTTATATGAAGGTCAATCATAATCAGATTTACATAAGTCACACGATACGTATGCTAAAAATTACATATTAGACAACATGAATAGATTTATTTCTTGTTACAATATGCAGTCATCATAGTTTAAATACAAATACTGGAATGAATGGTAAAGAGTATGCTTCAGGACTGCAAAAAGTCAATAATTTCATCACACTACACAATACACAATTAGGGGTAGGTAAAAGTAACTTATTTATTGATTAGAATTAGGTACATACAACTAAATACATGTTTGTCTTAAGCATTTTATCAAATGGTTCACTACCTTGCACAGACAGGGCAATGAATTGTTTGAAAAAATGTCTCAAAGAAATGTGTTCTCATGGTGATGGAATGCCATGACAATCCATAGTAATTTGACTATCACAGTATTCCATCACCATGAGACCACATTTATTTAAGGCATTTTTTCTGACAGTTCACTGCATTGTCTATGTTACCACATTTTTCATACATTACTTATATTGGTTAAATAGTGCAAAACATATATTCAACATAGCTTGGCAATGTTCATTCAAATCACAAATTCTCTAATTACATATAGAAATGTTTAATATCCCATAGGTCAATTTTGATTTTTACGTATAATTACATATAGAAATGTATAATATCCCATATAAAATCCCATACCTTGGCAATGTTTACTTATAATTTTATATAAAAATGTTTAATATCCCATAGGTCAATTTTAATTTTTACATATAATTAAAATATCCTATTTAATTATAATTGCCCATATAATGTCACATTTACATATAATTATAATATCCGATAGGTCAATTTCAATTTCAAATTACTCTACAAAGCAAAAGACTTCGAAAAACTTCATTCCCACAAGGCAAAGCAGAAGACTATTGATGCGCATAGGAGAGGAGATTCACAGAGTTAGAGACGTTGGTGAATGAAGACTTCATTCACACATGCAGGAGGAGGAAATCACTTTATAGGTGAGCAATCACTTAGTTTCATCTTATGTGCATTTTATAATATATATGGGATATTTCAATTTCATAGACATGTAAATGGGATATTTCAAAACACAAGATCTTTTGTTTTGTATAGTAATTATAAGTAAATGAGATATTATAATTATATGTAAATGGGATATTTCAATTTCAATTTTTTACATATAATTATAATATCCCATATAATAGTTCTTAATATAAATAGAACCCTTTTGAAAGAGTGCAACTCTTCTTTATTTTTGCCCTTTGAAAGGGACATAAAATTTCATAATGAGGTTTGCACTTCTTATTTAAATCATATGTGCACTTCTCATTTCCATTCAGGACTAGACACCAAGGAACTAGACAAATGCACTCAGGAACATAAGAAAAATATGAAAGTGAAAGTGCTATTCTTTGTTAGGGCCCATGATCTTGTTGGTGTATCTGATAAGGTTTTGGATATAGAAGAAGGTTCAACTACTTTGGATTGTGTTAATAAGATTATACTGCAAGTACCAAGTTTAAAAGAAATATATGACTGCATGGCGGTGGCTTTAAATAAAATGTACACTTTTGATTCTACAATTGTTACTGCTTCAAAGTTTTACAATCTAATTGTTTTAGTTGGACTCTGCAATAAAGATTGAACATTGTCTTCATTTTAATGAAGTCCTGAATTATTATTAGTTTCATAACTTAGGGACATAAACTTTCATAATCAGGTCTGCACTTCTCATTTAAATCAGGTCTACACTTTTCATTCCCATATGTGTTTCCAAGAAAGGGTCTTGAGTTTCATAATGACGGTCCTAAATGTGGATGTGTGTTGAGCTGGTGGAATGTGGTTTGGCAACCAGGAATTGTGAGAACTTGAGGGGTATGTGAATGTATTGGGTCTTATGTTTAGTCATGGAAGTGAGGTACATGGTGTTCATCAAGCCTTGGGGTGGTTGTAGATGTGTGAGTTTGTGAATCCTATTAAGGAAAGGTGTTGATGAATTAGGAGAGTGAGGGCACCTAGTTGATGGAACACAACTACTA
Source organism: Cryptomeria japonica (assembly GCF_030272615.1). Lineage (NCBI taxonomy): Eukaryota > Viridiplantae > Streptophyta > Pinopsida > Cupressales > Cupressaceae > Cryptomeria > Cryptomeria japonica. The sequence continues at coordinate 662,924,074 of NC_081414.1, forward strand.
GATAGGTGAGTTGGGATAAGTTATCCCTAATTGGTGAGTTTGTGTGTGGATGCTTTGCATCAATTTTGAAGTCTTTTGCTTTGCATAGTAATTTGAAGTATTTTAATTTGAAATTGAAATTGACCTATGGGATATTATACATTTATATATCTTCCTAACAATGAATGGATCTCATTCTGATAAATTTTGATGCTAGCTAATCTTTGATCTCAGAGTAACTATTTGGTGGCTGCCCTTTTAAAAAGTTAAATGAATATTTTTCTATGTAATCAGCAAAATGAATATAAACAACAAAAATCTATTTCCAACAATTCATGGGTTAAACTCCTTGACTCAATCACAATGAAAGTCAAGGATCACTTCAAATGGCTTCCACTTTTACTAAATTCCTAACAATAGTTGGATCTTTGTTTGATCAAAGACTTTCATTGTGATTGAAAACATTAATAAAAGAAGATGATAAATATTGCTGAAATTCATCTAACTATACAACTATTCTATCCTTGGTTCATTTTCGGGTATATGAGAAGAATCCATGGATTTGTCATAGGTCTATAATAATGTTTTAGCAAAAGGAAAACAAATAAATCTGATTATGTTTGAAATGCACATAAGATGAAGCGAAGTGATTGCTCACCTATAAACTGATTAGATAAGTGGTTGATCTTGAGGCGGCTCAACACAACACTCCAATGGCTTCAAGCCTTTCCTATGTATTCATATGTACACACACACATAGACACATATACATATATATATATACACATACAATTTATGTGTGTGTGTATGTATATATATATGTATACATATGTGTGTGTGTATGTATGTATATATGTTGCAACAATAGAGTTCTTCTCATTAATCTCCCTATTTTGATAAAAAATGCTCTCCATAGTCCTCATTTTATCTAGGTTTTCTTGTAAAGCCTTTGTTGGAGTTAATAGTATTTTACTATTTACTTAAGTTTAACTTAGGTATTAAATAATTAATTATGTAGATGGATATTGTACTTGAGTTCCACTTGAACTCAACTTCCTCTCGGTTGAGACACATTTCTCAATCTTGTCCACTCTTTCTACTTGCTCTTGTCTATTTAAGAAAAGCTTATTGTATGTACCTATCATCTCAATATATCTCAATTCATTCATCATATCTAATGAAATATTTCTTCTCTCATATGAATATGTATATTTGTTTGTAGGTCCTGGAATGTGTTGTACACCAAAACTGGTTAACCCAAGTTCACCTGCAATTGATCTATGAAATAGCCAATTTAAATCTATAAGGAGCCTCAGGACTTGGACAACATAACAAGGATCTAAATCCTTCTACTCTTCAAGCTCTGCAAAACCTAGGTGGGTATACCTTTGATCCATTTAATCGGAGCCATTACACATAAGACAACATCAACAAAAGCAGATGGATCTCAAAAGGTTCAAAAACAAGGAGGGTATTGTAGATGGGCTAGATCTACACTTACAACTCAACAATGATTGAATCATGAGATGGATGGAACATTACCACAAAATAGAAAACAAAAGATATTCTGATTTTGGATTTTAAAATTGGTGTTTTGACAATCCTTCAACATTACAAAAGACCAGTGCCTTATTCTGGCTACAGAGTTAGGGGTAAAACTGAAAGAAAAATATTAGATGCAAGCTACTTTCAACATTAAATTTTCATGTATTAATGCATTACATTAATACAATCCTCTGATCTGTCACAAAATCATACATACATATCCAATATACACATTCAAAATCATTAATGCTAAGTTTCAGGATTTAAATTATTCCTTGAAGAATACTCAAAAGACAAACATTACATTCTCAGAGAAGACTAAAAGAAACACCTCAAATTATCCTCGATAAGATGAAGCTGTATAAATTCAAATGGTATTTTGGAGACAATTTTGTGGAAACTCACACATGCCTTGCATATGTGTAAACCTACAAACTGAAACAAATCCTACAACAAAGACAACATTGAAAACTCAGAAGAAACACCCTGTCATTTGCAAAAACTAAAAGATGCCATTACTGGAACCTACAAATTTGGATTTCTCCCTTGGAGAAAAATTCCAAAAATTGGGAACCCTTAGAAATGAAAAGAATTGAGAATATGAAGGAGACCAGAATGCATCAGAACATGCCAAGTGTCCCTTTTTTCCCTAACTGCAAAAATATCTCTTTTTCTATCTGTGGAAACTTCTCTCACAATATCTTTTTTTTTTGAAACAAACTACACGACTAACTTCCTTGTCTTGATATCTTTCTGATGATATACAATACTTACCATTTCGGGTAAAAAATATCCTCTGAGTTTACATTTAATTTTTAATTTTTTGGTCCATTTTTACTCCTGACACCCTGCCTTGTGGCAGCCTGTGATTCGCTCGTAACACCACCTTTCACCACCTGGGATGACACCTCACCTATCTACCACTTGCCTACCACTAGACTACCAGCTCACCTGCCACTCAGACTTACCAGCTCATCTTTCATTGTTTCACAAAGGGTAACCTTCGTGCATCTTCTCTTCACAAAACAATGCCAATAGTCGATCACCATCGAACTTGCTTGATCTTTAACTTTTCTTTGTTTCACGAAGGGTAACAAGCGTGCATCTTTGCTTCACAAAACAACGCCAGTCATCTGATCGCCTCAAACTTGCATAAATAGTGCCAGTCGTCCGATCGCCTCAAACTTGCATTCTCTTTAACCCTCCTTTTTACTACAAAATTCACTTACCTCAATAACTATGCACATGCAGGGTCCATCTAGTCACCAACTAGCCTCCTCACCTTCAGATTCACACACACGCGTGTGGTGTCTATTGGGTGCCCAACCGACACCTTGCATCAAAAGCCTTCAAGGCTTTGACACTATAGTTGGGTGGAGCTTTAAATTTAAATACCAAAATTTCCCCCAGCCCAACCAATGTGGGATTAATTCTTATGCTTGGAAATGCATTGTGAAGTTTTTTAGAGTGACTGCTAATGGCAGTTGGTTTGAAGGTTCTTTGCCTTTTTGCTCCATGGCATGCTACAGGAGGGAGTTTGGAAAGCTTTACACCTGCCAATATATATTTGCATTAAATTTTTTTGTATCTCTTCAACCACAATGACCTGCTACTAACCTGCTAATTGCATTCTGCTGGAGTTAAATATAATCTATTCACCATGTTGTCGGCCACGTTAGGGGAAGAAAATGGTTTGTAGCTATAGACATTTGCAGAAATTTAAATTTCTAAGACTCTCCAAATACCATGGTAGAGGAGAGGATGGATTGTGTCACACCTACCAAGGCATTTGCAAAAGACAATGGGCTTTACCCATTCCATATTACGCCAAGCAAGGAGGAGATTGGAAATATTTTTACCTACCAATGGCATTGCTAGAGTTTCTTGATTTTATGCCACTTCAATTTACTAGCACGTGAAGGGAGGGTGCTGGTAGAGGGTATGGAATTTGGCTTCACCTTGCAGATTTCATTTGCTGAAAATTGAATGCCCCTTCACCTACTTGAAAGTTTTCAATGCACTCCCCAACCATTGCAAAGGAGATTGGATGGTTTGTAGCTACCAAGATGCACTTTCTTAATAGTTTTAAACTTTCCAAACCATGCCACATGGGGGGTCTTTGGTGTTTGATTTAAAGTTTGATGCCTTTCCAGAATACCACGTTGCCTGTGAAGGGAGGATTTTTTGGCATTATGCCTACCAAATTGCAATTTGCCTGGAGTTTCTAATAAAAAATTCAATGCCTACATTTGCATTTGCATTAAAGATTTAAAAAAATATATTTGTTTTCCACTAGACTACTCACAACAGGGAGGACTGACAAAGGTTATGGATTTTGACTTTAACCTTGGCAATCACATTTGCTTGGAAGCTTTTGTTCTTTAACCAGCCACCATATCATGCATTTGGTTGAAAGTTTATTTTACCTTTTCAAAACAATGTGATGGCTCACTATAGAGGAAGACTTCACACCTATCAATGCATTTACTTTAAAGCTATGAGCCATTTTAATATTTTCCAACCATTTTCCTAGGAGAATGCTACCAAAATTTGAAAATTTTGGTTTTACACCCTTTCAGCCATCAATAGCTACACATCTTCTTCAATGTACCATTAATGTCCATATTTCTCTTATAACATTCTCTAGCTTCTTCGGTATCTCTTAAATCATAAAACATATGATTTAAAATAACAATTTAAACTTTGCTTGAAAAGATGCATGAAGTGGCAAGTAAGGTCGGGCCCCAAAGTGGGTTCGGCTAATTTTTTGTTTTTTTTTCATGCAACTCACCATTGAAAACACCTTAGGAACCTTGAACATGCCTCTGGAGTTGATCGACATAGTTTTCTGATCATTAAACGGAGTTTCACAACTTTCAAGTGCCTGCGCCACATTTTCGCATTTAATCCCAAAGACGTAATTTTCAAATTGGTCAAAACATCTTTCTGGACTTCACAAATTGATAGGCGTATTGTCTGATATACAAACATTAACTCCTCCAAGCCTTTTTTCAAGATGAATCCCGAGTGAAGAAATATTAACGGTCAAAGATGACCAAATGACTCTGTCACCACTATGAACCTGATAAAATCAATGCATAGGGACCTCAAAGTGCCTTTCTTAAAAATATCAAATGATCTTCGTACGCCCCCAATCTGGGGCATAGGTACCTTGAAGTACAAATAAGACCTTAGAATTTTTAATTCGACCAAAAGGCTGACTGAGTGCAAATGGTGGGTTCATGAAAATGGCCACTTAAAAAGATGTAGCAATGAAAATGCAGAAAACTAAATGAAGTGGCTCAAGAAATCATCTTGGCAAACTGATCAAATGGATTCATGGGGACTTGAAATTTGGCATGAAAGCACACTTATATGCATACAATTCAATTCACTTTGAATTTGAACATGACACTCAACTGGGAAAAAGTTATAGATGCTCAAAGTAGGTCATTTCATAAAATCTTCATTTGCACCTATGATGGACTTTCAACTTACCCCTTGAAATGGGTACCTAATAAATTGATCCAAATTGAATTATGAGAATTGCAAAACACTTCATAGGCCAAATGAAAGGTGTACAAGAAGTTTCAAAGCTTTACCTCTTGATGATTAACTAGCTCCATTTTACGTGCCCTCAAAGTAGGCCTAATAGGTTGATTCATTAGGAGGTCATTGGAAAGTACAGATGAAAAAATTTGAAACAGGCCTGTCAAATTCACCAAATTTTAGGAGTCCCAATAGTGGCTCTGACTGGGGATGGTTGATTGCAAGATCAACACAAGAATTTAGAATCTATGGTAAAACAGACTACCCAAAAACGGATCACTTCTCTTCTCTTCTAAAAAACAAAGGGTTCCTTATTGTACCCAAACAAAAGCGTACCTTATTGAAAACCACACAACTAAAGCAAAGCAACTATGCAAAAATACAACTTAGTTATAAAATGGCTCCCAACCACCAAAGTTGCCACCAACTCTTTCCCTGATCAAAAATCCGATTCTCATCACTTAATAATGTAAACAATCTGAAGGAAACACTGATCATCAAATAAATGTTTCTATTATGGCACACATCTTTCAACATGCCTTTCCAATAAACATTATATGCATACTCATCATGAACATAATTTTGAACCTCACTTTCATGATCAACTATTGAAACATATCCATTCTTTTCATCATCTACCAAATGCAATCGATCAACATCTTTAATATCCCACTCTTGAAAAAATGAACATACCTCTGGCTCAAGCATATAATCTGAAATAATATTTGTACATTCACTCATCTTCACATGAAAAACTTCAAGATGGGGTTCAAACACACTAGTAAGCAACCCATTACAAAAAAATTCATCCTGACACATGTCACTGCTACATGGAACGATATCAGCATCACGGATCGATTCATCATTTATAACATCTGGCTGATCAATTATTTCTTCATACAAAGGGTTAGAAACCAAATGAAGAATCCCATTATGAACATTGTGACAATGAAGTGGTTGGTCCATATCTATATCAAAATTGAATAAAATATTAGAAAATTTACTAAAGATACCATCCATCCTATCATCATAATCATCTTCATCAGACAAAGAAGAAATTGAAAGTGGGCTAGAACTATCTTCAACATTTCATGTTTCACAACCAAAAAATTTCACCTATGACCATCATTATGAGAATCAAGATAGTCATAGTTATCTTGCCACAATTGATCTTATTTACCAATAGAACACTCATCATTAGTCAAAGAATAAAGATGAATATCATTGCAATTTACTTCATCTGATGAGTTTTCAGCATGTTCACTTAAATTTTCCATCATAAAACTATATGTTAGATCAGCATGTTTTTTATCAAATGTATAAGCATTTAGTTCACAGTCCTTTTATGAAAAATCCTCTTCACCATATTGGAAATGGTCTTCATTAATAACTCTAAGGCTCTCCAACACTTGAACTTTCTTGTCCACAACTTCAAGAGATTTTCTAAGTTCCACAATCCTCTGCAATTGCACTGCACTTTGTTGTTCAATGTGACATTCTTTAAAAATATTTTCATCAATGTGGGTTGTATTTTCATTGCACTCATGTGTACCATTAAAATTTTCTGAATTAATTTTGTGCACAACTTTCATATTAGAAAGATCATCAGCATGATTACAAGAAGTGAAAACTGAAAATACTATTACTTCATCTTCAACACAATTGACATTATCTATATCTATATGAGGATCCACCATTGTTTGCACCAAACAACTCTGATTTTCATTGGGAATTAAATTATCATGGTTGCCAAAACAAGTATGAACACCAAAACTTTGAACATTACTTCTCACCTCACACTTAGTTGCAGCATTACAAACACTATGACAACAAACACCGACAGATACAAGTCTTTTAGGATTGCCATATTTTAAATTTTTCTCTATGTCCATGGCTATCACAAATTCCTGATGCAATGTCTTTGGCTCTTTATCCCTCAACATGTAACTTATCTTACTTCCAAAGGCATCCAAATAAATCACTAAAGACACTTCATCATTTAGTCTATATCCTTGTGGGATCTCAGCCAATGCTTTTGAAAACATGACATTGAAGGCTGGCACTAATTCACCTTCCTCAACTCTAATCTCCATCAACTTCCTTAGCACATCATTAAAGTTCATTCTCTCAGCAAATTGCTCAAGAAAAGATGCAATTAATTCTTCCCATGAGGGAATAGAAGCTTCCTGCAAAAACGAGAACCAAATCGTGGCATCCCCTTTCAAGATTTACACAAACAACTTCATGCAAACATCCTCATGACATATATCATAGTCATTCATTAAATCAACAAATTTTTGCACATGCATTCTTGCTGATTGTAACAGGTCCCCATTAAACAATGGTAAATTCTTCCTAATGTCACTTGGAATCTGATTTGGGTAACCAGGTATGTCATCAAAACAAAATGGCACATAACCTTTAATAGAGAAATTTCTACAACAATCCATTACTAACTGCAACCTTGCTTGAATACATTCACTATTCCCAACCAATAAAATTTTATTACAGCTATAGTCTACCTTCTCTATTATTGAAAATACTTCTCACATGCTTTTCAGTTGAAACTTTTCAAAATAGGAAGTATGTAAACTACAAATTTCTTTCCCTTTCTATGGTGACTTTTTCACCTTATAAGGAACATGAATTGTCTCATAAAAACTTTGAGGAATACCTAGTAAAATAGTTCTGCTACTTCTCTTCTTATCTCTCCTTGACTGGGACCTTCAATCTTAAAACTCCAAGCATCTGCTAAATCTTTGCTGCAAGTTCACCAAATCTTTTGAATTTTTTACAATAATGCACACTGGTGCAAAGATCTTTCAGAGTCGCCACTCACTACTGTGAGAATTTATAAAATCATTTATAAAACATGAACAAATTTGGACTTACACAAAGATAAAAGTATAGCAAACTTTCAACACTTGGATAGGAATTGACTCTTATGACAAAAAGAAAACATTCCCGATTTCATACAACACTACCAAGCAGATAACAACAGATCTGAAAATACTTTCAGATTTACAACACTTTTATGACTCTTTCTTCAAATGGACATTGCCAGACTCATGGATTTGACTTGACAATTTTTTTTACATCTCTCCACTCCCTAACAGAGTCGCCATTTTTGTTGTTCACCAAAACTGGTTAACCCAAGTTCACCTGCAATTGATCTATGAAATAGTCAATTTCAATCTATAAAGAACCTCAAGACTTGGACAACATAACAAGGATCTAAATCCTTCTACTCTTCAAGCTCTGTAAAACCTAGGTGGGTGTACCTTTGATGCATTTAATCAGACCCATTACACATAAGACAACATCAACAAAAGCAGATGGATCTCAAAAGTTTTAAAAACAAGGAGGGTACTATAGATGGGCTAGATCTACACTTACAACTCAACAATGTTTGAATCATGAGATGGATGGAACATTACCATAGAACAAAAAACAAAAGATATTCTGATTTTGAATTTTAAAATTGGTGCTCTGACAATCCTTCAACATTACAAAAGACCAGTGCCTTATCCTGGCTATAAAGTCAAGGGTAAAACTGAAAGAAAAATCTCAGATGCAAGCTACTTTCAACATTAAATTTTCATGTATTAATGCATTAGATTAATACAATCCTTTGCTCTGTCACAAAATCATACATACATATCAAAATCATTAATGCTAAGTTTCAGGATTTAAATTCTTCCTTGAAGAATACCCAAAAGACAAACATTACATTCTCAGAGAAGATTGAAATAAACACCTCAAATTATCCTTGATAAGATGAAGTTGTATAAATTCAAATTGTATTTTGGAGACAATTTTGTGGTAACTCACACATGCCTTGCATATGGGTAAACCTGCAAACTAAAACAAATCCTACAGCAAAACAACACTGAAAACTCAGAAGAAACACCCTATCATTTGCAAAAACTAAAAGAAGCCATTACTAGAACCTACAATTTTGGATTTCTCCCTTGGAGAAAAATTCCAAAAAATGGGAACCCTTATAAATGAGAAGAATTGATAATATGAAGGAGGGGGGAAAAGACCATAATACATCAGAACGTGCCAAGTGTCCCTTTTTTCCCTAATTGCAAAAATATCTCTTTTTCTATCCATGGAAAATGATCTCAGAATATCTTATTTTTGTTGAAACAAACTATGCGATTGACTTCCTTGTCTCGAGAGCTTTCTGATAATATATAATACTTTCCATTTTGGGTAAAAAATACCCTCTGAGCGAATTAATCTTGAATGCAGATCCATCATTTAAATTTTTCATTTTTCTTCAATAGTCAAGACTTTACATTTAATTTTTAATTTTTTGGTCCACTTTTACTCTTGATGCCCTACCACTTGGCATCCTATGATTTGCTCGTGACACCACCTTTCGCCACCTAGGATGACACCTCACCTATCTACCACTGGACTACCACCTCATTAGGATCCACCAACTCACCTGCCACCTAGACATGCCAGCTCATCTTTCGTTGTTTGGTAAAGGGTAACCTTCGGCATTTTCGCTTCACAAAATAGCACCAGTCGCTGATCACCATTGAACTTGCTTGATCTTTAACTTTTCGTTGTTTCGTGAAGGGTAACTAGCATGCATCTTTGCTTCACGAAACAACATCAGTCGTCCGATCACCTCAAAATTGCATAAACAACGTTAGTCATCCGATCATCTCAAACTTGCATGCTCTTTAATTCTCCTTCTTATTGCAAAATTCACTTACCTCGGGAACCGTTTACAAGAAGGGTCCATCTGGTCACCAACTAGCCTCCTTGCCTCAGGATTCACACACGTGCATGTGGTGTCCATTGGGCGCCCAGTCAACACCTTGCATCAAAATTCTTCAAGGCTTTGACACTATAGTGGGGTGGAGCTTTAAATTTAAATACCAAAATTTCTGCCGCCTAACCAATGTGGGATTAATGCTTATGCCTGGAAATGCAGCTTTGAAGGTTTTCTGAGTGGCTGCTAATGGCATTTGGTTTGAAGGTTCTTGCCTTTTTGCTCCATGGCGTGCTACAAGAGGGAGTTTGGAAAGATTTACACCTACCAATATATATTTGCATTAAAAAAAAATTTATTTCTTCAACCACCACGACCTGCTGCTAACCTGCTAATTGCATTCTACTAGAGTTAAATATGATCTATTCACCATGTTGCCGGCCATGTTAGGGGAAGAAAATGGTTTGGAGCTGCAGACATTTGTAGAAATTTAAAATTCTAAGACTCTCCAAATACCATGGTGGAGCAGAGGATGGATTGTTTCACACCTACCAAGGCATTTGCAGAAGACCATGGGCTTTACCCATTCCACATTATGCCAGGCAAGGAGGAGATTGGAAATATTTTTACCTGCCAATGGCATTGCTGGAGTTTCTTGATTTTATGCCACTTCAATTTACTAGCACATGAAGGGAGGGTGCTGGTAGAGGGTATGGACTTTGGCTTCACCTTGCAGATTTCATTTGCTGAAAATTGAATGCCCCTTCACTTGCTTGAAAGTTTTCAATGCACTCCCCAACCACTGCAGAGGAGATTGGATGGTTTGTAGCTGCCAAAATGCACTTGCTTAATAGTTTTAAACTTTCCAAACCATGCCACATGGGGGGTCTTTGGTATTTGATTTAAAGTTTGATGCCTTTTAGAATACCACGTTGCCTGTGAAGGGAGGAGTTTTTGGCATTACACCTGCCAAATTGCAATTTGCCTGGAGTTTCTAATAAAAACTTCAACGCCTCCATTTGCATTTGCATTAAAGATTTAAAAAATCTATTTGTTTGCCACTGGACTACTCACAGCAGGGAGGACTGACAAAGGTTATGGATTTTGCCTTTAATCCTGGCAATCACATTTGCTTGGAAGCTTTTGTTCTTTTACCAGCCACCATATCATGCATTTGGTTGAAAGTTTCTTTTACCTTTTCAAAACAATGCCATAGATCACTGTAGAGGAAGACTTCACACCTGCCAATGCATTTACTTTAAAGCTTTGAGCCCATTTAACATTTTCCAACCATTTTGCCTAAGAGAATGCTACCAAAATTTGAAAATTTTGGTTTTATGCCCTTTCAGCCATCAAATAGCTTGACATTTGCTTCAATGTACCATTAATGTCCATATTTCTCTTATAATATTCTCTAGCTTCTTCGGTATCTCTTAAATCATAAAACACATGATTTAAAATAACAATTTAAACTTTGCCTAAAAAGATGCATGAAGTGGCAAGTCAGGTCGGGCCCCAAAGTGGGTCCGGCTAAATTTTTTTTTCTCTTTCATGCAACTAATATTTCTTTTTCATGCAACTAACCATTGAAAACACCTCAGGAACCTTAAACATGCCTCTGGAGTTGATCAACATAGTTTTTTGATCATTAAACGGAGTTTCACAACTTTCAGGTGCCTGTGCCACATTTTCGCATTTAATCCCAAAGACGCAATTTTCAAACTAGTCAAAACATCTTTATGGAATTCACAAACTGACATGTGTGTTTTCTGATATACAAACATTAACTCTACGAAGCCGTTTCTCAAGACAAATCCCGAGTGAAGAAAAATTAATGGTCAAAGATGACTAAATGGCTCTGTCGGCACTATGAACCTGATAAAATCAATGTGCAAGGATGTCAAAGTGCCTTTCTTAAAAATATCATATGATCTCTATAGACCCCCAAATCTGGGGCATAGGTACCTTGAAGTACAAAGAAGACCTTTGAATTTTTAATTTGACCAAAAGGCTAACTGGGTGCAAATGGTGGGTTCATGAAAATGGCCACTTAAAAATATGTAGCAATGAAAATGCAAAAAACTGAATGAAGTGGCTCAAGAAATCATCTTGGCAAACTGATCTAATGGATTCATAAGGACTTGAAATTTGGCATGGAAGCACACTTATATGCATACAATTTAATTCACTTTTAATTTGAACATGAAACTCAACTGGGCAAAAGTTATAGGCACTCAAAGTAGGTCATTTAATAAAATCTGCATTTGAACCTATGAAGGACTTTCAGCTCACCCCTTGAAATGGGTACCTGATAAATTGATCCAAACTAAATTCTTAGAATTGAAAAACACTTCATAGGACAAATGAAATGTGTACAAAAATTTTCAAAGCTTTACCTCTTGATGATTAACTGGCTCCATTTTACATGCCCTCAAAGTAGGCCTAATAGATTGATTCATTAGGAGGTCATTTGAAAGTGCAGATGAAAAAATTTGAAATGGGCCTCTCAAATTCACCAAATTTAATGAGTCCCAACAAAATGGAGTTGATCAATCCTTCATGGTATCAGAGCCTTGCATTTAGAAACTCCTAGATCTAAGAGTTTGTTCATCAGATTCTTGAGATGATTTAGCCAATAAGTTAAATCTAGCCCTTTGATAAGGGACGTAGAAGGTTTAATATTCAGGCACATATTATTATTTTTTTAATTAAATCTAACCCTTTACAAGATATAAAATGTTTTATTATATTTTTATTTTATAAATTTGTTGTGTTTGATCCATAAGAGCTTTGGTAGAGCCGATTCATTTAGTATAGCAAGAAACTAATAGATTCTATATTAGCTTTGTTTATTTCAACACTTGACCCTTTCTTTGTATCAATCTTATATGCCCATATATACCTTTTCCTAGCATCATCTATAGCTACTATATTGCTAGAGGACTTAGATAATGTGTAGAGAAGGGTTTGAACTCAATACTGATAGAAGGTATTGCACAAATACTTATCAACGCTATTAAGAATGGTGCCACACCAAATTAGAAAATACAAAGGATTCTAAGGGACATTATGGATGCTCTAAATAAAGTTCCCAACTACAAGGTGAGACATGTTTTCAGGGAGGCGAAGATGGCTGCAAATTACATGGCAAACATGGGAATAAATTTAAGGACAAAGGATGAGAAGGTTTTCGAGACAATCCCAAGTGAGGATTTGGAACAAATTCTAGTGGACGACTATGAAGCCTCATGGAGGCAAAAAAAAGAAGGAATTGGATAGGTACGACTAAGGGAGGGTACTAATCTGGATTCCAAACCACAAATTTGGATCCAGACTGACAGAGGTGATCATGATAGACAAAAATAAGGCTTTGATTACCGTGAATGAAGGGACATTGGGAGGGTGGCAAGAGATTAGGACACTTCAAATCCAAAGATGGATTTGGTTTTCACGGGATATTAAATTTATTTCTTTTAGATATAGCTCGTTGTTCGATAAGGATAGAAAATGATGAAGAAATAGAAGGATCTAATTATTCTTTTTCAAGATTCTTGCTATTTCAAGGGATCATAAGGCTGAGATTAAATAGGAAGGAAGATCGAGCAATGAATGTAGGAGGAGAATTGAGGGAAAATGGTCCATCACTTTGGGTTGAGATGCCTATATGTGGAGGAGACATTTTAGTAGCAATGCGAGAGACTTTTTTACTTAGATGAGCTCAATTGGGATGTGTTGTGGTGTCAGACCAAGGCTATTTTGGGCGAGGATAGGCACTGGTGTGATGGTTTCATCTATGAGGCGATTCTATGCCCAATGGTTGACATCCTTAATTCCAAAGAAGCATGCATACAGATGATTGATGGCTTCATAAGATCGATCAATGGGAAGGTAGTAGCAAGTGCTATTCTGGACTTGGGTTCAGGTGGTTAGACTAGTTTTCTAGATGTCTACTTCAATCTAAAACATTACATACTGGATCCACCAGAGGAAAATTCTAAGTCGAAGGAAGAGTTTGAGTTGGAGGATGAGGATGCTCGGGAGGATAGGGATATGCAAGAAAGGAAGAAGAATTTCATGGTAGAGGCTTGGGAGGTGTTCCGAGCAAGTGTCAGAAATTGTGACTTGGGGACCTTCAGGAGATTCCTGAACTCAAATGATAACTGTCTTAGTGTGGCCTTGACTGTGAATGTGGTGGTTATTGGTGAAAGGCTCGTTGCAATTTTCCATTATTTAGAATATTTTTTGTTTTGTTTATGCTACTATGTAGCCTGCATATGCGATGTAAGGGAGCTATCCCCTTTTAATAGTACTTAATAATAATAAAAGAATTATGTAATTGCAATACATGTTTGAGTTTTGGTCTTCCAGTACACTTAAGGTTCCTAGTGACAAGACGTGTTGGTCGTCTTGCACATCACATATGATGTCTTCCCCTAACATTCAATTTACTATCCATATACAAAATAAGTACTGAGCACAATCCCAAAATTCAAAGAACATCCTTCAAAGCCTTCATAAAGCATACAAACCCTTGCAATACCAAGAAAAAGTCCCTAAAAAACCCTAGAAAATCATTGAAAAGGGAAACAAATAATTTTGATTATGTTTGAAATGTACATAAGATGAAGCTAAGTGATTGCTCACCTGTAAACTAATTTCCTCCTCCTACAAATCTCCTCTCTTGTGCGCGAATGAACTCTTCATTCACCACCATTTGTGAATCTCCTCTCTTGCTTTGCCTTGCATGAATGAAGTTTTTCGAAGTCTTTTGCTTTGCCTTGCGAGAATGAAGTTTTTCAAAGTCTTTTGCTTTGTAGAGTAATTTGAAATTGAAATTGACCTATGGGATATTATAATTATATGTAAATTCGATATTTCAATTACATAATTAAATGAGATATTAAATGGGATATTATATGGGTAATTATAATTAAATGGGATATTATATGGGATATTATAATTTATGTAAAAATTAAAATTGACCTATGGGATATTAAACATTTTTATATGAAATTATAAGTAAACATTGCCAAGGTATGGGATATCATATGGGATATTATACATTTTTGTATGTAATTATATGTAAAAATCAAAATTGACCTATGGGATATTAATCATTTCTATATTAAAAATTATTTATGATATTTTTCAACAGTTTATTGCTCACAACCTATTAGTACATTGATACAATATTTTGTACCATGTTCTACCACTATGTTGTTTTGAGGCTTTTAGTTTGAAAAATAAGTAAGGCTAAACATAAAGACAAATCTATTCAAATTTTATAGGGGGTGATCAAGAAGGAAAGATAAGGTTGACATTATGCTCACTATGACAAGTTTGTAGTTTGTTCCAGGGTGTTCCAAATAAATGCACTAGAGTATTGCGCTATGCACTAGCTAGACAAAGTGTGTGGATGTTCATTGGACCAAGTATAGTGTGGGTTGGGTGACATGCAGTTCATGCCCCCACTCTTGGAGTAATGTGTGGGTTTTAGGGCCTAGTTGACTGTACATTGTGATTGATAAACTAACTTGTGGATGACTTGTAGATATTATCAATATTATCAATCTCTCTCTCTCTCTCTCGATGTCTCCATCCCATTTTGTCCTCCCTTTCTCTTTCTCTCTCACATCTCTCTCTTTTCCTATTACTCTCTTTCTCTCTCAAGTCTCTCTCTCTCTCCTTCCCTCCCTCCTTCACTCCCTCTCTCTTTCCTCTCTCTATCTCTCCCTCTCTCTATATCTTAGATTCATCCATTAATCTTAGATGAGTTCATTTTAGATACATTTAGTTAATTATGTACATTAGGGATTTGCTTCGATTAGGATTCATTAAATTCTTTTGAAAAGAATAGAAAAATGTCCTAGGGATCTGATTCAATTAGGATTCATTCAATTAGATACTTTTGGGATGCAAAAAGGTGGTGATATGTCCTAGTAGGATAGAAAAATGAGGATGATGACCCCTCTAGAGGGTACTAGAGGAACAAATAATATGAGTGATCTTTTGAAAAGAAAAACGAAGATAAAATAGGATATAAGAGAAAATGAGAAGATTTGAAAGGAAAAAAAGGTTGAAAAATAAATGAATCAAATGAGAAGAAGAGAAAGGGGGTAAAAATTATCAAGGGGAAGAGTTGTGCCTAGATTTATATAAATAGGTATTGGGGAGTATGAGCTATAAAATATTTTATTTTTACTCTTAGCCATAAGAGTTCATAGAGAAAATAAAAACAAGGAGCTAAGGAACAATGAATAATGTACTATTTGATCATCATCAAGCAAAGTGATTGAGGCACTATAGGTGGTCAAAAAAAGTATCATAACCTATATATGTATTAAAATTTTGAGCTTTGGGTGCTTTTGGGGGTCACTAATGGAGTAAAAGAACTAGGAAAGTATATGCACTAAACTAGGAAATTCATCGTTTAATAGGAGGCTGAAATGTATGTAAAGTGTTTTAGTGTGCATGCCACAAAACATGTGCAAAGGGTAAACATGGGTAGTGTTGGTGTTCCCAACTAATTGTTTGATTATCTCTATAAAGTAGTTATCTTCAATTATTAAGACTCTCAGATTAGTTCTCAATGAAAATGAGATAGTGGCTTGTTCTCCTTTGCACTTTAGGCTTTTCTAGACATAGGGGTATCCCTTACTTCAATATCTAAAATATCAATCTCTACACACTGAGATATTGATTACAACATAATTTTCCCCCATGTGTTCTAAGGATTGAAATGATCCTACCTAACATTTGTTAAATCCTTAATATTTATCTTATTCAACACCCTGAGAACATGGGAAAATTTGAACACAAAAACAAAAAGTAAAATGTTTGTTTTCTGATTTTAGGGTTTTAGAACCTACGTTTTGAATAAGAAGGTATCCTCTTAATGGTGTCTTTCTAAGACAATAGATTCAAAACCTACATGCAAGTGTCATTTTATGACAACAAAATATCGTACTTAGAGAATTGATAACAATAATAAATATATATTACATCAATATGTCCAATAAAGGGTATTATCTGCAACACTTCTTAATGATCCTTTAATTCAACACACATTCTCTAAGGTATTATCTACAATAGCTCATGAAAATATCATAGACTTTTTAAAATATCAAGATTGGAAAACATCATCTCCTCTAATTAGTTTAAGAGCATAGATACAAAATAGTATCAGGTACATCATACATCATAGTATGAATCATTGTGTTATTGCATAAAAAACCATTAAAAGGACTCATCCATTAAATTTTCCATAAATATGTCAGCAGGGAACACAACATGATGAAAAAAATTGTAATGTAAAAGTATAAATGACTTGACATGTAAAGACACATGTAAAGATAATCACAAAGTACAAGTCCTCCCACATAATTACAAACAAGTCCTCCCACATAATCACAACATTTATATTTCACCGAAAAATATCAAGAAATAAATATCAAATAGATAATATACTAATCGCATACCTCATACATTTAAATCATGCCATTGATCTTCTTCTTCATCCAACTCTTTGTCTATATCTTCCAATCTAGAATCAACATTGTAAGGATTGGTCATCATCATCATCATCATCATCATCATCATCATCATCATCATCATCGATATCATCATCATCACCTTCATGAACATTAACTCCTACATCATCGTGATCTTGTTCCTCTTCTTCGACATTTTCATCTGGCACATCATCAACTAACTATTGATCCTGATCATCATGTACATCATCTTCTAGTTCTTATGTATCTTCTTCTTCCATGACATTATACTTTACCGACCTTTTTCTAGGATCATGTCTAACAACAAATGACCAAATGGTTTATGTGGAACCTTTGAGTAAAATACCTGCTCACATTGTCTTGGAAGAACATAGGGCTCATTTCCATCTTGCTCAAATGACCTTGTATTGACCATTGTAAATCTATTATCATGTTCAATAATAATTTTATCAAGATCATTTTCGTTCAATCGTAGCCTATACCATTGGACATCGGACAATGAAAAGAACTAATTTGAAGGACCCAAAGCCACACTCAAGTATATCATCCAAAATCCCATAGTATCAATTTTCTGAGACTTGAGCATGTATGTCACTTCTAGATGAAACATTAGTCACCTGAAATATTGCAGTTATCCTAGAATCACAAGTTTTATTTGTTTCATCCAACTTTTTGATGTGAAATTTATGACAATTGCACCACATAGCCTTGTGGTGTTTCACTTGCAATATGTCAAACATGTAAAAATTATTGCATCACCAGTTGATAAACATGTTTATTCTTGTTCGAATGTATGCAAAAAAAAACACACACACACACACACATATATATATATATATATATACATCATTAAAATTGAAAAAAAAATAATAATATGGGTGATTGATATACTTATACATACTTGTTTATCTCTTAAACCATATGCCAAATCAATTTCCCTTGGTGTAACATTGGAATCTCCATTATGATGAGATTCTTTAACCAATAAAGCCACACCTTCCCATGTTAATGTGCGACTAGATTGTTGACATCGTTCAATCCATACCATCATCCAATCAAGATTGTTTGCGATATACAAATGTAGTGCATACCACTCTCGAGTAACTGTAGAAAAAATAACTAAAAATTTACAACTGATGTATATTGAAGATTAAGAATTAATTAACTAAAATATATATAAAAACCAAATGTAAAATGTATTCAGATTAATGTCCATGAACATCCAATAATTACCTCTCACTTTCTTCAATATACCTTTCCCCATTACGTACTCCCCTTCGAATTTGTTAATGGAGTTGGGATCCCAAATGCGATCTACATGGATCTTTGCTGCAAACTTAGGAAAATATTCGGTAATCTACACCATAGTCTCGTATACCATATATCCCTCCACCATGGAACCCTTAGGATGTGCTTTTTGTCAAACCAAAGCCTTCCAAAATTTTAAGTTCTTCTCAACCATCCACATTGACCTTGTGCGTACAGGTCCACACAATTCAATCTCCTCAACTTGGTGTATGAGGTAGTGTTCTTGTGCATTGAAAAATATCGAAGGTAGACACCTTTGCATTTCACACATTAGACGAGGAATTTTTGTCTTCCAATATTTTATATCTTCTTTATGGATTTCTTTAGATGACAACCATCTAGAAGTGATTCAAGACACAAATATATTAATGGGAATTAACAAAATAATATACAATGTATTACATAACAAGTAAAAAAAATGGAAAATATAATATCTATACAACAAATTGAACAAAAAGCACTATTTACCTGATGTATTTTCCAAGATCATATGTAACTTGCTTGACATTATTGTCAAAGTGGTCTCAGAGAGATATAGGTAGAATGTATTGCAACAATTATAAAATGATCTTTTCATTGTTTTTCCAAAACTAGTACTAAACATAATACAATGAAAAGTACATACAGTATACAAATATATAGAAAATATAAAAGAACATGAATTACATTAATAAATGTATGCCAATCGTGCGTTTTCATCCCTGGCCCAAATTCACTTTTCTTTGTTATGAGATTGTTTATGTTTGCAGCAAATCTTGTGGGAAATCAAATTTTTCGTATGACCTCTTTTATAGCATTGCTTTGCTGCTCCATTAATAACCAAGGAAGGGAACTTGTATTAATTTGGTCTCTATCACTATTTAATTGAATGACATTTTTCATTGCATGATTGGATATCTGAATGTCACTACAAATTTTGACAATTTTTTCTTTGTCATGCCTTCCATCCAATATTTTCCATAACATCTCTGTTATATTCTTTCCAATATGCATAGTATCAAACAAATGCACAATTTGTAGTTTCTCATAGTAGGGAAGCCTACTAAATTGTCTGGGATAATTTTTTAGTCCCTTTGGAATGTGGTAATTAATGCCTTCATGACCTTCATGAAGCATATAAGTTTAAAAAGTTAACAATGATAATCCTTGTCAATTACAACATGAGTAAACAAAACACAATATAAAAATATAAATTCCAAACATATCATATATTATAGATAAATAATTAGATTGAATGTCATTACCTTGATGATTAATTCTATTATATTCCAGCTTCCATAGGCGAGGTGTCACTCTTCGTGGTTTTCATGTAGTCTCTTATTTCCCATTGAAAAGATGTAAAA
Source organism: Cryptomeria japonica (assembly GCF_030272615.1). NCBI lineage: Eukaryota > Viridiplantae > Streptophyta > Pinopsida > Cupressales > Cupressaceae > Cryptomeria > Cryptomeria japonica. The sequence continues at coordinate 662,944,041 of NC_081414.1, forward strand.
GTTTGATACTTATGATTTTTGTGGAGGAAGTACCGATACTCATCAAACACCTATTTTCCTAAACTTGTTGAATGAAGAGATTTCATCTTTGGACCACAAACTAGACATGCAAATTTTCCCTTTGTTTGAAGACTTGCAAGATCATGTATAATTGGATTAAATATGTTAATTATTATAATTATATATATTGAATGGATTATTTTTAAAAATGCATGATTTATACTTAAAAAAATTAAACATTATTAAAGTGTGCAAGTTGAACATTATAACATACCACAAAAATGTGTTAGCCTTGGGGCATCATGAATTGTGCATACAAGCATTGCATGGAATTGATTTTTTTTGTCCTATGGGTCTAGAGACGTTGTACATAGTGACACCATTCCATAACTCCAACAACTCATCGATAAGAGGCTTAATATATACATTCATATCTTTAACATGGTACTTACCTAGTTGAATGAACAAAAACATTACATAATTATTATAGCCATTTTACTGCAATATATATAATTTAATGTACATGACTATTAAATGAAAAAAATACGTGGAACAATAATTGCCAACATTATGTGCTCCCTCTTTATTGACATCCATGGAGGATGTAATGCCCATACCCTAGTCAGACTTTTAAAACCCGTTTAACCTTGATTGACTTCCTACATGGCACTCTTGAATGGTAGATTAACTGATATGCAATGTGTAGTTTAGATAATATAAATAAACTGAGCATACTTATTATTGTGTTTTTGCATCGATTCTCGTGTAAATGCAATTGTTCCTAACCCTTGTGATAAATATTGAGCTAACATCTTCATTGAATATGTATTTGTATATGCATGCTTGTATGAATTCATGGGTGCAGGAGATTGCAGGTACAACACCGCTTAGGGCAAGGTTCATCTCCTTTGGAATTTGCAAGGTTGAGTATGCTCGTTCATCTTTTGAATTCGGATTTAGTGGTCATATAACTCTCGTCTTGCCTTAGCCATGGTTAGGTGAGCATCGTGTGTGGATTCGTGGGCTTTCTCTTCAATGGGATGCGTGTCGAGTGATTTGGAGGACTTCTTCGATTTGCGTGCCATGCGCGAGGTAAGTGAGGTTTGTGATCCTAAGTATTAAATTTAAATTTATGAGTAGACGAGCGCATTAGAAATTTAGAAATTTAAATGGGTAGCTTCTTCTATATGATTAATCAGTAATTAAAGAGATTTGCTTTAAATTATTATTGTAGCAAGCTTAAGGTGTTTAACTGGGGTTAGTGTGCTCATTTACGCATTTGTAACTCTTACTTATTTGTAGTTGAGGAATTAGAATAAATAAGACTCTTGCATTAGATTAGTCATTTATTTAAAAATGTCGCTTTATTATGTTATAGCGAGTTAATTTAATAGCTAATTTTAAAATAACGAATTTATTGAGTTATGCATTTTAGAAAGGGAAAAATTTTAGAGTCATTGGAGAGATAGAATTAAATTACTCATTTTCGCATTTTTGGAAGAAAAGGGGTAAATTATTATTATTTAAATGAAATTATTTTCTCTTTACTTGTAAAGTCGACATAATATAAAAGTTTGACTTTAAGAAAATTTAAAACTTAATTAAAACGCCCTACCCGTTAAATAGTTCCAAAGTGTAAATTTAGGCCCAAATCGCTATTGAGAAATTAAAATTTAGAACTCAATAAAGAAATAGAAGCATTATAATTTTAATAAGGAAAACAAATAAGATGTAAGAGAGAATGGAAATGAATGACTTCCATTTGGGATTTTCAATCATTTTATTTTTAAAAATAAATACCTAATTTCGAAATTGAAATTAGGGCAAAAATTAGGGTTTCTTTTTAATCTTGTTTGGTAAGCATTTTGGGGGCTTCTTGGCTTTTTGGGGTTTTTTTTGGAAAAACATGGTTCTTGCAAGGGAGATTGGGGATTTTGGAGAAGGATGAAGAAAGAGAGCAGCTGATTTGGGAGCTCATCTTCATCAAAATCTCTTCCCGGAAAGCGTTTGGAGGTAAGAAATTTTAATCTACCCTTTTTGTTGCATGAGTGTTCTCTTTTAGTTTTAGCTTTCAGTTTGGTTGTTCTTGGTTCTAAGATTGGCCAAGGTTTTTTTTGGGATATTTTGAGGAAGAGAAAATCTTCCCCATTCTTAGTTTAAACAATCTGGAAATTTATTTTATGGCTGTTAACAAGATGGGCATGGGGTTTTTACATTCTTTTTTGTCAATCATTTTGGTTTATTCCAAAATTTTGTTACAAAAAAAAAAAGGAACTGGCTGTGACTGTGTTGTTTTCAAAATAAAGAGAGAGGGTTTGCTGGAAAATACTCTAAATTTGTGTTTTCAGATTGTGTTTTGGTGAGAAAATCATACATTCTATTTGTATTATTTACATACATTGTTTTCTTTGTTTTTTTTAAAAAAAATGTATCTATAATTATTCATTTAGCAATTTGTGGACTGCACTCAGGCAGTTTTGGTCTGGGTTTGGAATGATAAAGAAATTTGGATCTGGTATCGTATTTTACCAGAGATTGTTTTTTTGAAAATAAAATAAAACAAAAATGAAAAAAAATATATAAAAAAAAATGCTGTTTATGCCCCCCCCCATCGCTGGGAGGAGGCAATGCTACCACGGTAGTTGCTGCTACCAGTTGGTAGCAGCGCTACCAATGGTAGCGTGGCTACCAAGGGGGCCCACGTGGTATTCCACGTGGGTAACCCCAGTTACAATATGCCTCATTTTTTATTTAAAAAAAATCTTTTGTTTTTTAAATTAGTTTTTAATTCATTTTTTTTTATTGTTTTAAACAAAAGAAAATAATAAAATAATAAATCTAGGATATGTTAATAAACAAAAAAAAAGGGGGGAAAACAATATATTGATTTTGTATGGGGTCCTTGTTATTATTTAAATTTAGATTTTTCTCCCTTATTTAACTAATAATATTTAAGCTGAGTAATGATTAACATATAGAATTTAGAATATTGGAAGCTCGAAAACTCATATAGAGATACATGTTTTTGTTTTGCCACATTCTGATTTATATAACTGGCATTGATAATTACTAATCATAAACTATGGTTAAATGTGAATATTTAATAAATGATATCTTAGGAATTTCTTATATCATCATATAATATTAATCACATGTGGCTTCTTGGTCCCTTCGTAACGAATACCTTTCGCGAATTAACCCTTAGTGTTCTGACGATAGTTTTAATCGGTTGATATAAAATTGAGATTTACATATACTTGTTTTATATACATGCAAGGGATTTATAAATCGTTGGGAGGGTACTAGTGTATAGTTCTAGACCAACATGTTAGTGATGTGTATCTAAGGATTAAGTAAAATACCCGAATGAGAAATGCTTACATTTATGTGAACTTAGTTGGCAAACTTGTAGAGTTGTATTTACGGACTGAAATTGTCATTAGTAGTATGGTTGTGATCGCCTAAAAGGCAAGATTGTAAAGACTTATAAATTTTGTATTCCTACGATATAATACCAAAGGGGTCTTGCAGTTGAGCAGACCCAGAGATGTAGCCCATCCGGGGTGAACTTCGAGATCATATCTGTGTTATGTGATGATTATAGCGTGCCTTGTTTTATGTTTTAAATTATCATGAAAGGATGTAATCTTGCATGAGTGTATGGTGGAAGTTTACTGAATTCGAATTTTAAATGCATAACATTATTCATATGGATAAACGTAGTTATTTAAGTTCATAGAACGTTGTGAATTATGAATATGGCATGGTATTTATATATTGAAAATTAAAGTGTGGAAAAAGTAAACTGGTAATGTTAATTTGAATTGTAATAGTGGAAGAAATCCAGGTAGAATTACTTCATTGGATTAATTGTTAAAAAGTATGTTAAATGGAATGAATGTAAAAAGGGGGAAACAAAGTTAAAAAAAAAATTTATGTCACAATTCCTAGATTGAAATTTAAAAGAAGAACATCATAGAAATATCTATCCTTGTACTTTAGTAAATGAATCACGCCATGTCAGTTATGTTTCATTACATTGGATAAAATTTGTTAAGTTATTTCACGTTTCAATCATAACCAATAATCCTCACCGGATAAATTTGTTAATCGTGTGGACTCAATCAAATATTCATGTTGTATATTGAACGAATATACTTAGTAATTTATGTTGTAATCATAACCAATATACCCTCACCCGATTTATTTATGATTGGGAAAAAAAAAAAAAAACTCAATTTAGATGTCCATATTTTAATCCTCATAGAAGGAATCCCTCATGATAGCTATAATTGAACTAGAATGGGAAATAATTGATCAGTTGTTTATACATTAAATCTTAGCAAAAGCATTCCTCGCATATTAATTCATTTAACAAAAAGAAAAGGAAAGAGTGATGTCTCTCCTATTACTATCATCTAACAAATAAAAAAAAAAAGGAGGTATGCAATAAGATAATTTGTATTTTAATTCTAAAAGAAGAACGTCGTTTGATCTTGTTACTCCTATCTTGAAATGATGAATATCACCTTGCTAAATATATCTTAATTTAAAGGATGAACTCATGGGATTCCTAATACACTCTCATCTAAATGAAGTTAGTCCATCTCTTTGCATTATTAAAACATCAAATGAATCCTATGGCTACTCACATTATACCCTTCATAAAAGAACTTCAACTCATCAGTTGGCTATGCATGAAATCTAATGAAGGGAATCTCATTCTATTAACTGTAGTTAATCTTTAAGGAATGAATTTCTCTTATCTACCATGCTTTAAATATTTAAAAAGGAGATCAAATGTGGGTGTATGTTTTAAAATCAAATGATGGAACCCTCACTGTACTAATCATAGTTTAACCTTGAACGAACGTATCTCATTAAGCACATTTATAGCAATAAAGGATGATGTCAAGTGTGGATGGTTATTTTAAAACTCTAGTGAATGAACTTTGTTATATTTAAAACGCTTGAACCTATTCGGAGACCTCCTAATGAAACTATGAATTAAAGTGCATTGAGTTATTAACCTCTGGATGGCCTCCTCATCAACCAAAGTAATTGAACGTTCCCTAAGGTCATAAGTTGTCAAAACATTGAACACATATGTAATTTAGATCTATGCAATATCTCGTAAATAAGATATCCAGTTTAATAAATCAAATGACGCAAGTTGAGTTAGGTGTAAGGTTGTGTAATCGCGTTGGGAAACTCCTTAGGATCGTTTTAGCCTTCCGCTGTGTTATCTAGGTAGGGATAACTTTGAGATAACTTCAATCTATCTTAATATTGTAACTTTTTCATTAACGCTCTTAATAATTGTTTAAAAAAAAAAAAATTTACACTCTATTTGAGTGTTTTTAACTTAAACCCTTAGGGGTTTCCTGGCGGGGCATTACAGAGGAATGTTATTGTTGATAACAAAAATAGGCCACACTGAGTAAATAGATCTCAGCTCTCCAAATGGATTGACATCGTCCGTTGCCAATGAAAGCCTGAGATTTACGAGGTTCTTCTTTAAAGTGTGGCCATTTTTCCTCTATGTCCATAAATGTAGAACCATCCATAGGAATTCAAAGAATGTCATCTCAACTTCTATTGCATGCATGATAATCCATAAATTGCACCAAGCTTTCACACCTAAATAATTGTTGTAAATGTGGAATAATGGGAATATAACGAAGAACCTTGCGAGGCACCTTTTTTTTTAGTTGATCTATTTGATATCTACTGCTATGACATTCACAACATTCTATTAAAAATTCAAGTCATTTATGATATATAATATGATCATTGGGACATGCATCTATTGCTTGATACTCCATTCCAATATCTTTCATAATGGCAGATAATTCTTGATATGAGTGAGGTAGAATATTTGATGGTGGTAACAAAAAATCACCTGTCAATCTAGAACAAAAAAATAATTTTGTTAATATAAAAAATATTAATGGTACATATTTCACCTTTTATTTACTAGTGATAAAATAACAACAAACATAGATGAAAAACGAAGACATATATGACATACCTTAACATACGTGAGATTGTTATGTTGCATAAACCATTCATAACCTTCAAGTTTACCAACAAAAATACAATAGAGAGAAGAGTTGTTTGGGAGCCTTCATAAATGGGCTCGTATGCCTTATCAAGTATAGATAAATCATGAACAACATCAAAGTCATCTTGATCAGTTGTGATAGTACTAAATGTATCATGGATCAATGTATTTGTACCATAATCTTCAACTGTGTTTTCTGGTGCATGATCATATTCTTCCATAGAATCATTATCTTTAGCTTAAATTTTCACACCTCCATGTTCCTCCACTTGGAAAAACACATTCTCGGGGTTGTGGAAGTCCATATCATGTGCCCTAGGGTACCCCACCTATATAAAAATGATCAACATAAATAAACCATGATCACAATCTCATTAATAAGTGATTTTTTATGTATATAAATTGTTAAAATGATATAAACATTTACAATTGCAATCAATATAAACAAATATAATGAAAAACTTCTAAATGAACGATAATCATGCCCCCTTCAATGTGACCGTGTTGCCTACAATGTTTCTCAGTAGTTGTGATTAAAATTCTTCTAGTCTTTAAGCCCTTACAATTTTTGCAGGGACAATAACATTTTCCATCACCTTTTTTTTTTCAAGCTAGACCACAATCTAGCAATTGTCTCCTTATTTTGTTCTTCGCTGATATTATCTTACATGATTTTTCTTCACAAGCAAAAAAATTGGGCTATGGAAAATTTGGTCTATAACCTTCACAAACCAAGCGAAATGATGTCGCAAGTACAAAAAACACTGTTTGTGTGATTTTTTATATTATTTACTTGACTAACCCTAAGGGTTTTATTTATTTTTTACTTTTTCATTTTTCTATTTTTTAGTTGGAATTCCGACGAACGTCGAGCAATATTCCGATGACAATTGGTTTCATTGGAATTCTAACGAACATCGGGCAAGATTTAAAAAAAAAACAAATCTGACACAAATTGACTCCAAAGATTTGACAAAATGAAAGAAATCCCATAGTTCATTGGAAATTTTCGTTAGAAAATACACCCAAATGAGTTAGTGACTCCTACAAACTACTGTTGTGAACCTCTAACAACTGAACCTATGATTGGTGCAATAGCTACCTGTCCTTCTGTAGCACCTCCTATACCTGATGAATGATTCTCCTCAGCAAGTCTCACCTTCTCTACTGCTGCCTCCAAAGTCTTAGGTTCATGTATATGAACCTCACCACAAATAGGATCTCTAAGTCTTCTCACAAAGTGTTGAATGAGCATCACCTCATCATCTACAATACCCGCATACTGTATGAGCTTAAAAAAATTACGCTCATACTCATCCACTAAAATCCTATATTATCTAAGATCACGGAACTCGTCAGCCTTACATTGCCTACAATGCTTCAAAAGAAACCGATCTTGAAACTTCTCTAAGAACAACTCCCAAGAAACATTAGTGATCTCTAATTGCAACTTTCTCTCCTTAGTGTGCCACCATGTGGAAACGAAGTCACATGGGTGCATAATGGTACACCTAGCCTTGGCATTATTGGTATACAGATGCATAGAAAAGCACCGTTTCAAGTCTAATAACTAGGATTCTATTGGACACAAGATGCCATTGAAAGGGGGGTGAATCATTGGTTTCCAAATTTTACCTTCTTTATCCTAAGGTTCATGTATCGGTTCCTTATACCAAATTTACCTACCGGTAAGATAAGGTAAGACAACACAATGCAAACATACACAAGGGCACATCACATAACACCAGTATATACGAGGAAAACCCAAGATGGGAAAAAACCTCAGTGAAGAATGTTGCTGGAGTCTACTACTCCAATACAGCCTCACAATGAAACTTTGATTAGAATGTTTAGGGCACTAACCCAAGGAGCACCAACCCCTACACCGAGCACCAACTCAGTGACCATAATACATGATATCATAACAAAAGTAATAGCTCTATTACAAATGAGTTCTGCAACCACTTATGAACAATATCTCTACCAGTTTAATCTTCTCTACCAATTACCTTCTACTCTTCTTTCTATAGGTTCTCACTTGATCTCATTCACTATTGTCACCTTCTATCTCTATTTCTCTCTTTCCAACTTAGGCTCTATTGGTTGTTCATCCGATAGACTCTACACTTGACTGCCGGTTACTCAGCTTATCGATTTACCCCTGCTCTATTCAATGCCTATTGAATCTTCTCTACCACACTCACAGACATCTGCTTCACTCTAAGATATCTTCATGCTGGTTCTAACACTGTCGGTTGTCTTCACAGACGCACTTTTGCAATTTACCAATTTCTCTGGCCTTATCGATTAAACCTCTATTGAACCCTTCCACTGGTTGCCTCACTCTTGCCGATTGAGCTCTTCAATCCGATTCTCTCACACACTCAGTCTCTTCTCTGATCGACATTGAGAACTTGACTGTCAAATGATTCTCTTCACTTGTTCACTCTCTCATGCAATAGAAGCAACCCATTTCATTGTCTTAGACCTGCATATTTATAAACAAGTCTTCCTACCAAAAACCAATTCAAACTTCAGACTGTTAGGGTTTCTTCATCGACCTCGAGAAAAACTAAATCCAATTAGATTTCATTAGATATGATCACCTTAATTGATGAACTGCAACACATCAATCAACATCGGCATTGTCGTTCCTTCTAGAACACACCTTCCATATTTAGCAATCTTTTAATCTGTCGGATGATCTCTTGGTCGATCACCAAGAATGGTTTGGCGGTTTCCTTCACCACTTCAATCTGCTCAATCAGTCTGTCCTAGGTCTCTATTGTCTGTTTGACCTTGAGCTGCAAACCTTTGCTACACATTGTAGGACCCCTACCCTAATCTGATTTTTTAAACCGGTTTGACCTTGGTTGAATTTTTATGTGGCCTTCTTGGATGGTTGATTTACCATGATGTAATGTTATAGTCAAATATAATGATTATTGTGCATACCTATAAATGTGCTTTTGCATCGATTGTTACGTAAGTTTATTTGTTCTTCTGATTTGTGTTATTAATCTCGAGATAACACTTTCATTAAATATATGTATATGTATGCATGTGTGACTCATGGTTGCAGGAGATTGCAGGTACAATACCACATAGGTACGAGGTTCATCTCCACCTGGATTCGCAGGTTTGAGTGTTCCTCATTGGTCCTAAGAGATTAGATTAGGTGGTTGTAAGACCCTCATTTTACTCTAGTCATGCTCAAGTGAGCGTCGTCGGTCGTCCGTCAGTTCCCCTTTGGTTGGGTATGCGGGTCATGTATTTGGTTGGCTTTCTTGGGTTGTGTGTTTTGCATGTGGTAAAATTGAGTATTTAATCCTTAGTATTTAATTTGATTAAATGTGTTCTTTTACACATTAGTAAATTAAGAGACTAAATTAAATAGGATCCCTTTTGTGTGATTAATCATTAATTAGAATTGCTCTATTCATGTTTGTAGCAAGTTCAATGAAATGGTTAATTTTAAATGATGAATTTATTCAGTTTATGCATTTTGAAAGGAAAGACTACATTTTATTCGAAAACAGAAATATTTTACCCTCCCTGGAATTTTGGAAATAGAAATGTTAGTTTCAATTAACTGAGAAAATCAATTTTTAAAAGAAAGGCAAGTTGTTGCATATTTGAATTGTTTGAAAAGAATGATTTTTCATTTTATTGAAAGAAAATATTTTAAATTTAAAAAAAAAAAAAAATTTGGTCAACATTTTCCATTTAACCTAGGTTTGGAAAATATTTTGGAAGGATTATTTTTGGAGAGTTATTTTTGGGAATGAAGTATTTGGGCATTTGGGGGAAGAAGGATCTCTTGAGCTTGCAGGTTGGGCTCTTCATCAAATCTTTCCAGGATTGCTGAATAAGGTAGGATTCTTGTTTATCTCTTTGGTTTCTTTGCTAAATAGAGATTTAATTGATTTTGAAGGTTTATGGTTGTGTTTGTTGATAATCTCATATATTTTGGAAAAGAATGGAAGAGTTGTAATGAAATATCTAATTCAAACCCTCCTTGCTTCCTTTCCAAACTTCCAGATTAGATTTTGGTTGCTCAAATTGATTTTAAAAAAAAAAATCAAAGATTGGGGTTGGTTGTTCTTGATAAAATTTTGTTAAAACTCCATTGAATGTTTTCATAATTAAGTTTTAAATTGGAAATTAGTTTGGGGTTTGGCATATTGGTTGAATAAATGTGTGAGAAATGATTCTTTTTGCCCAAATATGATATTTGGTTGGGAAAATCAAATATATGTGAAAACCATGAATTTTGGAAATTTATTTGTTTTCTTGGTCTCTGTTTTAGACTGCAGAAATTTGAGGTTTATGTTTTGTTTAAAGAAATTATTTTAAAAAATAAAAAATAAATATAAACCCCCCGCCACGTGGCAGGAAAAAACCCCACCACGTGGGGAGGTAGCAGGGCTACCCAAGGTAGCGATCTGCTACTAATTGGTAGCGGCGCTACCAAAGGTAGAGGTCTGCTACCAATGGTAGTGTCTGCTGCCAATGGGCCCTTTGGAAAAGGGAGGGGGCCCATGTGGATGTCCACGTGGGTACCCCATTGTCTTTGGTTTTTGTTTTTTTGTTAAAAAATAATAATAATAATAATAAATTATTATTATGTTAAAATAAAGTTTTTTTAATGTTATTTAATTCAAGGTTTATTAAATAATATTTGGTGATTAGTTAAATTTTAATTAATGTATATTAATAAATATATATTAATTGTTGTTATATTATTAATTTATTAATTAAGGTACATATATAAAGATATATATACTAATTAATATCTTTAGCTAATATATTTGTTTAAATATATGCAAGAAAATTTTATTTCATTAGGAAATGATTATCTACCATAGCTTCTTTTTAATGTATATTTTCATATTTTGGAAAGTGTATCTCGGTTTTGGAAAAAAATAAGTTTAGATAAATTGTTTCGTTCAAGTATGGAATAATGATTTTATTTTGGAAATTAAATATCAAATTTTGGTTAATTAATATATATTTAATTATATCCTTATATGTTTGTGCATATAATTATAATTATATTAATGTGATTTTGGTCTGAAAACTCATGATGAAGCATTTATCTTATTTTTATGATGCAAGATGAACTATAGTGAATTAGTAAACCATAAGCGACATGTACCTAGATAGGGTAGACAAATTGCAATCTAATTAGATCTATTAGAAAATTGGATCGATTGTAGTGTTTAAACAATATGAAAGAAGATTATCTTTTATAATTTATGCCTATGCATGTTTAATTTTTTGTATTCACATTTGATTAAGAAATGGCAAGTCCTTGATTGTGATTGTTGGATATTGCTGTATGTTGATTTGGGTACCTGCTTATGTCCTTGATCTCGAGTTTTGACTGTTTTCATGTGATGGTTTTGTATCCGGTCATGTCCTTTATGCGAGTGTTGAAATGTTGGTATGTGGTTGACCATAGTTGGTCATGTCTCTAGTTAGAGTACCGTCAGTCAGTGCACCTCGTATGAAGAACTTGTTCGGCCAAGTGGGTAATCCTACCGTATTGAACTTTGTAATCTTGTCTTGGTGTATTCCTTGGTTTAGGAGCTCGTATGTTTATGGTCTAGTGTCATATGGGAAAGTGGCTTTCAAGTGGGGGTCGTGCCCAAAGTGGTTGCAGGGCAACCCATCAAAAGTGTCTCTAAATAAGTGATAACCTAATAGCATATTAGAGAGTTTAGTTAATGAAAACACTAAGTAAGATAATTGTGCCTCACGCATGGGATGAGTACTCGTACAGACTCGACATGCAGTGAGAAGGCCTGAAATGGCAAATCAACAACCTTGTCTTCACGAAAGGATGTGTTGGGTCCACATGAGACTTGGATGGACCAGAGGTTCAGGATAGATTGCCAGGGTAACCTAGTAGATGGGGCCAGAACCTATGGAGGCCTGCCATGGTATCCATACCAAGTTATGTGATGACACTTGTCCCTCATGTTTTCTAGTGTGTTGTTGTGTTGTCTTTGATAGGAGCACTGTTGTGGAGTTGTCTTGTTGTTTATGCCCTTGTGAGAACCTGTTATTCATGTTAGACCATGGGTTGCTTATGATGGGTTGTGAAGACCTAGTCTCGAGGGTGCTCCAGTTGATCTTTGTATTTGCTTCTTATTATGTTCAGTTGGATCCTTTTCCTATTCAAGGATCATTCATGTATCTATTGGACCGATGTGGTTGTATGTATTATTGATTTATGTACGCTTTGATGGAATGATGTAAATGATGTGAACCTTATGTATTCTTCACCCTATTATTTATCAGAGGGGTCTTGCAGTTGAGAAAACTCGGAGTTGTAGCCCACTAGGGGTGAACTCCAATATCTTTTCGGTGTTATGTGGTGTTTTATGTTCTTCTATTTCCTTTTTAATTTAGTATGTATGGATGACATTATGGTGAAAATGTATAATGCGAATTAGATGGTTTTAATCTTAAATACATGTTTGTAGTCATCTTGTTAAATGCAGTAATTTGGATCATGAAGACTGTACATTTGAATAATGAAATGTATTCATTTGTTGATAATGCAATTAAAGTATGCATGGAAAGTATTCATTAGTTTATAATGAAATTAAAGTATGTAATAAAATTAGATGCATGTCACATGTTTTTAATGTAAGATTGGTCTTAATGTATGGTTAAATTGTAATGGATGAACTTAATCATGTTACCTATAATTTTAACTTACCAAACAAATTTATCCTTGTTTAAAGTATTATCATGTCATTAAGTTAGTCAACTTAATTGGATTAATTAGCATGAGTGGAGTTAAGTGTAGAATTAAGTAATCATGTTGGGAAACTCTTTAGTTGTTATTTAAGTCTTTCATTATATAATATGAGCTTATGATAACTCATTGTATCATTATGTTGTGTTTAATTTTTTTAAAAAATATTTGCACTCTATTTTTGTGTTTTAGCTTTGTCCCTCTGGGGTTTCCTAGCGGGGCATTAAACACATCCCATGAATCATGTAGTCAACATAAATGTCAACTTTCCACCATCTACCTTGCTAATAGACACTTCACCGACATACCACACCAACATGTGCATGCATGCCACTTCACCTCCATGTGGCCACTTTGTCGGTGTCCACCTCAGCTCAGGCCTCCATGTCATTTTGGACTCTGCCACTGACCAACACATAATTGAGTTCATCTACCAGTTCATTAACCCTACTGGTTATACCCTATCTGGTCTATCATCAACCTTGTACCTTTCTTCTCTTTCGGTGGAGCACCTAAACTAGCTAGCACACTTGTCAACCTACCTTGTGCACCTCTTTAGAATATGGGAGCCTTCTGCATCATTTGACTGGTCCTCCTCTTAACCAATTTGCCAAGATGGAAAACATATCCTTCCTTCTCTGTATCAACAACTCAACATGTCTACCTTTACAGATCTAGTACACATCTATGATCTTAAGGTAAGGAGGCTTCCTCATCATTCACATTTGTCATCTAGTCTATGCATTCAATCTCTTGCCTTTGCTTCCTTTGACTGCCTTCTCTTAGAGGGATATGATGCAGTCCATGTGTATGGTGAGATAAGTTACACTTACCGGTGGGAGTAGATCCTTGTCATCTGCATCCTGTAGTGCACCAATTTGGTTTCCCTGTTTGAGCAACATATCGTCAATCAAGCACATGTGATCTGGTTTGGGCAAACTCACAGTCAATATTCTCTTCATTCAGTGGGAGTCTTGCAGATTGAAATCCAATAGCATATTGGTGACCTGTACATACTTTTCCTTTGGTGTTGATGTGATTCTTGATAGCATTCCCCCTCTTCATCACAATCAATGTCCCAACATCTTGCCCACTTACACATGTCATCATTTACTAGTTGTTATATCATATTGGTCTCCTATCCATATATTTAACACAAGTCAGACACTTACCTATGTACTGGTGACTCCAATGGCCATTATGCTAGGTGACATTCTCTCCTTTACCGGTGACCTACTAAACTAGGTCACATCAAAGACATCACATCCGGTATGCATTAGTGACAATATTGCACATACATCTCCCATATTGGTTTCCATCCTATACTAGTTGACATCAATGACAACATAATACCAACAATATCCACCTTTGGAATTGATGTAAACACATGTAGTATCTGGCATACTACATAGGTTCTTTCTCCCCCTTTGACAACAATGGAAAAGGGCACTGTCAGGGTTTCTCTCCTCCTTGTGTCTATCAGAAACTGACAGAGATTTTTCTCCCCTTTATCTCTATTGGATGCATCATCTCCTTTAACCTTCATACTTTGCATCCTCTCAAATCATAGCGTTTGAGATGGAGGGCTCGACCATCAACTAACACTAATTGTTCAATAACTGAGTGTATATGCAAACTAGGATCCTAATGCATATGCAAGACTAAAACCAATTGAAGGCCCATGTGTTAGTGAATACAACATACCTACCGGTTAAACTGCATCATCTCCCCTTGATATGCAGAAGTTGTTTTGACATCGAATTGCTGATACCAAGTGTTGGAGCTAACACTGATACCAATTGTATCTCTTCTAATACCAAATGCATGTTCTCTTTTGCAGGTAACTTTACTTCTTTTTAGGTAACACTCTCGGTGGTCGAGTGGTGATTTCAATTGAATAGGCATTGGAACATCTCACAACCCTAGACACTTCCAAAGGCATAATAATATTAGTACAACCATAGACACTTGCACACCCTATGTGTCCAACAAATTTGATACAAGTCAAAAATCATGGCAATTAACTCCCCTCGAGTCGTGCATCTTAGGTCCTCATTACCGATTAGGTCCAAAACTGGGGATCCAATCTTCACCATATACCAATTGAGTTTTGCATAAGTGATCAGTCTAATGATCTATCATCTCCACAATTTCCACCACAACATATGACATAATCCTAGGTGTACACAATGCCATACAATATCATCATCATGCCATAAACCAAACCAGTTAGCTCACAAAGTATGCATGAATACATAATCAACAACCAGGCCAACATATGTCATTCAGGTCTTTTCCAATGCCACTTGAGACATAAACTCCTCATTCCTTGCTACTGAGGCTAATGCAATGATCTTGAACCTCATTGTCTTACATAACCTACAAGTACCTATTAACATTCATACCTCTAACATCCTTCACATACCAGTTACTTGTACCAGTCCATCATCACTACTAGAGCACCTTCCTGTAACTCATGCCTTCTTGTGTCAATATGCATTTGATCCCAATTGCAAATTTTCCATCCATTGGCACATGTAGTAGTGATCCATCTTTAATTTGTAGGTGTGTAGCCAAGGAAGCCACTACACACACTTGCCATCTCCTTTTCTTCTTTCTTACTGGTAGCATCTCGTTATTCCATGTGTCCTCTTCCACAAAGGGGGTGAATGATAAAGTCAATGTGCTACTCCCCCTAAGGTCTTGCATCTCCTTTAAGCCTTAGGAGATGTCACATATGCATTGAATGCATAGTGTCGGTTCATGGTTGCATCTTCTTGCTTCTTCTTCCATACCTGCTTGGTCTTGTTCTTCTTCCCATTTTCAAACTTGGGAGAAGGTGTTACCTTCTTTTGCCGATTTTCCCTACTACAAACTTTTTTGTAATAGTACATAGCCTCCATGCCATAGGAGTAAATGGGGGATCTCCTATTAAACCAGATTACACTTCTTCTTCTGATTGTGCCATTGTAGCCAGTTGTCGGTCTCCATTGATTCCTTTCATGTACAGGAACACTTTTCATCCTGTTCCATTCAAATCTTTGCTGCTCATTTCTTCTATAACTACCTCTATACCGAACATAATTGTTTCTCTAGTTACCATAGAATTGTGAGCTCTTCTTGCATTCATAAATTCTATGGCCAGATCTATTGCAGTTATAGAAAACACTATTTGCATAACCGAGAGAGGAAATATGAATGTTTCTACTCCTTGATACATTTTGCTCATGCATTCTATGAGATCCTAGATTGTTCCTTCTAGATCCCTTTCTACATTCTTCTACTCTATGGCCATAACCATTACATGCAAAGAAATAACCAGAGAAGGAAGATTTATAACTTACAAACTTATTATGCCATGCATTGGGAGATCTTACCAGTTTGGCATCTCCATTTCTACTTCTCTGAGGATGGACCCTATATTGTCCATTCTTTGTATTTCTTCCATTTGATCTCTTCTTTTCCCACACTTGCTTTATCTTGTGTGTGGTAGCATTTCCTTTTCGTCTACCGGTAGGAGGTCTTCTTTGTTGTATTTTCATGTTCTTGCTTTTGATGAAGATGCCTTCTCCCATCTTCCCTTTTCCTTTGGGATCTAAATTGTTTCTCCTTCTTGTAGCATTGGTCTTCATCCTTGTCTGCATGTCCTCATTAGTTGTGGTTAGATGAACCTTCTTCCAGGGAGTATCTCTAACCATGAAGGTCTGACCCATGTTATCTCCATTTGAGGAGACAATCAGAATGTCATTGTGAGGGATAGTCTTGCTAGTGGAACATTCACCGGCACCACTTCCTAATCCACTGGTATCCTTGGTATGCTTTTTCTTTTTCAACATTTTGTCAAAGAAATCACTACTTCCATCAAACCAGATTCTTACCTTGAGCTCATCCTGACATTTCTCAAGGTCATTTCGTAGAATCTCCATTTCTCCTACGAGCTACTGATATTCTTTATCCTTGACTTATAGCTCAGATGATAGATCATTACACCAACACACCTTGGTGTCTTCTTGTTGAGTCTTGAAATTTGAGACACATTTATTAGATTCTTCAAGGCACCTGATCAATCGGTTCTGCTCCACAATTTTAGCATTCTTGAATAACTTGTACTCATTCGTCACTCTACTAAGTTCTTTGAGTGCACTTACAAGTTCTCCTTCAAGATCAACTTCTGCTTCTTCTTCTTCTTCACCTTCACTATCACTGCCAAACACATCTCGCTAGTGGGATCTATTTACCTATCACTTTCAGATGTGTGATGCATACTAAGAGGGGGGGTGAATTAGTATGCCTAAAAACTTAACCAAACTCTTAAACAATTATCCAGTAGACTGATGTAGTAGCTTAAACAATAAACTGGTTAAAAAAGAAACAAACCAAATAGCAAATAAGGCATTCACCCATAAAAGCACAATCACCATAACACAAGAGATTCTGACGTGGAAAAGCAAATGGGAAAAACCATGGTGAGTAAAACTCACAAGTCAACTATCTATAGAATAGTAACCGGACCGATTAAGGTCAGACCAGTTAAGGTCTTACAATGTTCTTCACCAAAACAGTTCTTGTTAGGAATCCAGATATTTGTTAGGAGATAAGTCCTGTTAAAGACTACCCTGTTAAAGGATTTCAGATCCACAAATGTGAACCACCTTGTTAGAGGACTTACAATAGGCTTGGCTGGGCCTACCCGGTTAAGGGTTTCAGACTTGTCGAAGATATTAGTAATCAACAAGTGAATGATCTAGATAGTAGCACAAAATGCTTGATTAGATCCCTGATAACTCTTTGTTAATGCATTCAAGCATTACTTCAGTCTTCTATGCTTTGCACTCTCAAAAAACTCGCACATAACAACTTCTGTTCTTTTTTTTTTTAAACCCTAGACATGATGTCCTTAAATAGGATCTTGATTTCATGTTGGTCTAATAGGATTAGATTACAATTTCCTAGGTACAGTGCATCTAGACACATTTGGTAACATGACACAAAACACCGCTAAAGTGTCAGTGGATGATAACTCAACACACATTACATTTATACCGGTTAATTACATATACCAATCACCAGTTAATAGGTGAAGAGTGGAAAACTTGATCATAGTCAATTTGATCAAAAGATTGACTATCGCTCGGGGTCTCCATTATGCTTGAGGCCTTCATACCACTTGACCGATAAGCTTCTCCTTTAAAACATCGATAGTCTTCAATCAAATAAAGACTATTCATATAATACCAGTTAGAACAGTTACCGGTTGAGAATAATAAATTCATCAAATAAGTGTGTGTCCATTAATGACAATCACAACTAAACATCATCAAAATACCAACAATCTCCCCCTTTGGCATTGATGGGAACACTTAGGAAAAAAAAATTGACATCTAAGTGCTTTAACACAAAAAAAAATGTCATAAGCAAAATTACTCTCCCTAAGCATATACACTACTCCCTTTGCAAAAATACTTGTCAAAATTTGAAGATAGATACACTACTCCCCCTTTGCCAACAATGACAAAGAAAATGCAAAATATTGCCAGTTTTCATAACATGAAAACAAAGTATGTGTTTATGATAACAAAAAATAAAATTTCTCAAAAAGAGATTTAAAGTTTTGTAGAAAGTCCTTCATATCTAAAGACCACAACTCAAGAAGTGAGGCAGAAATTTCACTCTTGGTCTTCATTTGGAAGGTTATTTCTTCCATAGCATGTATGGTGCTCACCTCCTATGTCACAGTGATAGCTTCTAGGTTCAGAAAGCATTTCTGGAGTACCTGCAATTTAGGCAATAAGAGCAACTGAAGCTCTTGTAAATCTCGAGTCCAATTGCAGATTTTTGAGTCAAGCTTGGCAATTTGATGCTTATAATGATGAACAGAGTGTCCATAGGCTATTAACAGATCATAGGGAAGTTTGAAGATATCTATGTATTTCTGCAACTCAGTTTGTAATAGGGTCTTCTACTTCAGAGCATCTTCATAGAACAGGTGAGGTTGATAGATTTTACTAAAGAGTAGGTGGCCTTCACCCATAGCTAACCTTATATCATTTTTCTATTTAACCAGTTTTGCCTAGTTTTCATTCATGTGTTGTATTAAGGTAACTATGAGTGCCTTTTAATGGCTTTTCTTTGCAGTGGTATGGGCAACATCTTCCAATCATTGTACCTGGTCATCGACTACTGTGCAAAGTAGTTTGAGCTTAGCCAGCAAGGAATTAGTACTAGGGAGATTAGTACCAGGGATTTGATTGGAGAGTGTGTCAATGACAAACTGAATGACATCTTGCTCTTTCTTTTTCCTTAGTTCTTCCAATCTTTCATGTGCTAAGTGAATGATTCGTAGTAGCTCAATTTCATCAGTTGATTGGGTCAGACAGGCAAGAGTCAAGTCAGTGGAACTGGTGGAATCAACCTACTTGGCTTGATCTCCAGTGGCTTTAGGAATCTGTTCTCCTTCTTTGGCTTTGACCTCCACTTGTCTTTGCATCTCCTCTCCATCTCTTTCTTGGGATATCTTGAGAACCTTCTCCTCTTGTTTCTTTCTCTCTTCTTCTCTCTATTTCTCCTCTTCCTTCTTCTTCTGTATTTCTTTCCTCTTTTCTTCTTCTTCCTTTTCCTTTTTCTCATCTTCTTCCTTTCTTTTCTTCTCCTCTTCTTCCTTTTTCTTCTTTTCCTCTTCTTCCATTTTCTTCTTTTCCTGTTGTGCTTTATCCGCTTGTTCTTTCTCTTGTTTTTCTTTCTCTGCTTTCTCCTTTTCAAGTTTCTCATTTTTTGCTTTCTCTACCTTTTCTTTCTCTAATCTTTCTATTTCAGCTTGCTCCTTATCTAGAGTGATATCTTCTATTTCTAGAGCATCAACGTCAATGGGGTCATTTTGTTCTACTATTCTTTCACCCTTACTATCAAAGACTTCATCGGGTTTGGCTATGGATAGATCAGGCTCTCGTTCAGCCAGCCGATTAGCTTCTTGTACTCTTTGCATGTCAACAACAGTTTTCACCTTCAAATGGGTGTCTTGTTCCACTTCAGAAAATTTTCCTTCAAATAGAAAAAGTCTTCTTTTTCACATGAAGAAAATGTCTTTGTTCTTATTAATGAGTTCAAACAATTCTGAATTAGAGACATCTGGAAAATATTAAGCAAAAATTTTCTCCCTGATGTCTTGCTCCTTGTCAATAGCAATGTGCCATCTGTTGTCCAAAGAATCATATAAGGATTTAGATGTAACAGATTTGATCTCAGAAGGTGATTGATCATTTATGCACAGATATTTAATGAGTTCTTGTTCAATCTCCTCCTTTTCATTATCATTGAAATCATCAAAATAATCCTTTAAATCGTCAAGGAATTTTCTTCTAATATTCTTTATGGTTCTTTGACAATGTGTCATAGGCTTGTAAGAAGAAATATCTAAGTTTACCAGTGTAAAGATTGTAGGTACATTACCAATTGACTTCACTTTCTTGGTAGATTGCCTTGTCTTCTTTACTTCTACCTCTAACTCAGAGTCTTCTAGATCTGGTGAGTGATTCCTAGTTTTCCATGTTCGTTTGAACACCTTTGCCGAAATAGTCTTCGGTTTCTTTTTAGCAGGTGAACTTTTGGTCACTTTGGGTTTAGCACTAGATGTAATTGGTGTCGATGCGGATGGTGTTGCTTTACCTTTTATCTCCTTCAATTCCTCACTAGATTTTATTCTCTCTAAATAAGTACCAATCCTCTTCTTTTTGGGATCCAGTGGTGAGGCTAGTAGGATTGAGGGGTATCCTATCAATCTATCATTTACCACCTCATAGGCCATAGGCCCAACTACATATTTTCTAGGTTCAACTCTTCCATTATGCATTCATCTATTTTGATGGTGAAATAAATGTCATCTTCATATTCTTTAACTAAATCACCAAATATTCTCATTCTCTAGTTCATTTTTAGTTTGAGTTCACCAAAATACTTGTTCAAAGTCTTCGGATATGCAGTTCCTATTACTTGCAGACTCTCCTTTATTTGTTTGGTAACCGGTAGATCAGTTGACCATTCAACATCACTGACTCCAAGAAAGTATCTTTGAAAGTAGAAAAATAAACCAATTAGTAATTGACCAAACTTGAACCTTTGAGTTTTATCTAATTTGATCGACTTCAAGTTCTCTAAGAGTTGATTCTTCATACAGGTACATAGATCACATTCTACATTCTCTTTTATCATTTTTTAAGCGGCATGCACCACAGTTGAAGGAACAAAATTTATTCTGCTAGCATAAAATATTCTATACCCAATTACCATACATGCATATTTCACTAAATCATCTTTAATGGTATTGACAGTCATTACTCATTGATCACTTACTGAATTAGTGAGCTCCATTACTTTTAGTTTAGGGATTTTCAGAAGAACGGGCACTTCCCCAATATTGTAGAATCTGGTCATGACATGAATTACCTCTGGTGTAATGTCATGTGTTCGTTCAAGGTACATTTTGTCACCATGAACCCTACTGAGGATAATCCTGATGTGTTCCTCGGTAAATTCTTTGAGAAAGTAAACTGCATTGTACAATTTCTTCTTTTCTATTATGCTATATTCAGGTTTAATATTTTTATCATTTCCACATAACATACTCAACTGGGAGTGAACTACTAGGGACCCTAGGTTTTCCAGTTTACAATCAATATATCCTGTAACATCACCTTGGACAATGAGTCGGGCAGGAATTTGGGAGAGGAGACATTAGATGTAGATGTCATATCAAACTAATTACAAATGATAAGAATGTTTCAAAGAGAAATACCTTTATTCTCTGAGCTTTAGGGTTTGTCGATGACAAGAAAAATACACTTCTCTGGATGCTTGATTACCACTCTGACTTTCACACTGATAGTATGAAACGGTTGCAATATTTGAGCAAGATTTCTTTCTGAATTCTTTCGAATGCGAGATGAAATGCTCTGCTTGCACTACTCAGCTTAAACAAAGTTTCTCAGCATCTAGGTAAGTAGAAATGATGACAAAAGTCACTTTTAAACTCGCTCCCACCTACCATAATAACTGCAGCACTTATTAGGGTTCAAACCCTAATTTTACTTTTTACCGCTTCAATTCTTCTATCTGTTGATAGGTAACAACTATCGATAAAATTACCTTACTGATATACTCCGGGGGTTTCTAAATATTTATAACGATATGCCCCCCCTAAGATTTTTGAAGCTTAGTTTACTGATTCAGGGATTTCCACACTTGGTGCGGAAACTAGTTCATCATGTGACTTCACCTCAGATTTCTTTTTCCAAGTTTTGTCCATATCTGCTTGAACGGTTTCAATATCAATCTTCCCTTCAGTGTTGATCGATATGTTTACTGATGGATTCTTTCTTAGTCTACATGCTCTAGTGGTGTGTCCTGGTTTGTTGCAGTGATAGCATATCATTCCAAGTGTTCTCCATGGTCCAGTGTTCACATTTCCATTCTTCCTT
The DNA here is from genome assembly GCF_030272615.1 of Cryptomeria japonica. NCBI lineage: Eukaryota > Viridiplantae > Streptophyta > Pinopsida > Cupressales > Cupressaceae > Cryptomeria > Cryptomeria japonica. Next base: position 662,966,344 of record NC_081414.1, read on the forward strand.
CTGCATGTTGTAGCAGTATGACCGCTACCACAATAGATTAGATAGGTTTCTCTCCAACTAGTTGCCGCTTCACAACAATTTGACTGGTGACCGTGGGTTCTGTACTAGTTTGGGTTCCGATTTATAAGAGGTTTAGGGGTGGCTCCATTGGATCTTGGTGGATTATTTCCCTAGTTGTTGATAACTGACTTGCACTCAAAAGCTCTATGCCTAAACTTGTTGCATGCATAACAGTGACCATTAAATCTACCAGGTCTAGCCACATTATTTTAGAAATAAGGAAAATTATTGTAAGGCTTGCTCCTACATACATTGGTAGTATGTCCTTCCTTAAGACAGTTAAAGAAAACGGGTTTAAAAATTTTCTTATCTTTACTTCCACTGTTGTCCTTAGGTGTTGATTGTTTCTTCAGTGAATCATTCTTGGTTCCAGAGGTTTCACCTTCCTCATATCTAGAGAAACCAAGTCTAGTTGTATCCTTTGATGGTTTTACTGATTCCAGTTTTTGTTCTAACTTGATAGCACTTTGGTTGAACTTAGCAAGTATTTCTTTGGTCTCAACAAGTTCCTTGGAAAGGGCATCATTGGTCTTCATCAAGGTTTCATTTTGAGAGAAAGCTGCATTCAGTTCAGCTTGCATTTCTTCTTTCTTTTCTTTACCCTCCTGTAGATAAGTAGTAATGGTACCAACTTCTTTCTTTAATTTAAATATCTCATGCTCCTTTTCTTTTACCAAATCTTGATCTTTTCTCCCGTTTTCCAGTTCCTGACTCATCCTGATAGTTAGTCCTTCTAACTCCCTCCTTAGGTTAATTTTTGATTCATTTACTATCTCCACTTCTCCAACTAGGGCATCCATGTCTGCTTCATCAGAGGAGCTATTTTCAGTAAGTTCCATCAACTACTCAGCAAGCTCACTTCTCTTGACTAAAGAGGCTTTAAACTTGATCTTGAGTTCATCATAGGCTTTCTCAGATTTAGCCAAATGGTGAGTGAGTTCCCTCATACTGTATTCTCCCATATCTCCTTTCAGCTAATTAGACTTATGGAAAGGTAAGCTCTGATACCAATTGATGAATACTAAGAGGGGGGGTGAATTAGTATGCCTAAAAACTTAACCAAACTCTTAAACAATTTTCCAGCAGACCGGTGTAGTAGCTTAAATAATAAACTGGTTAAAACCTAAATAAACCAAATAGCAAATAAGGAATTCACCCATAAAAGCACAATCACCATAACACAAGATATTTTGACATGGAAACCCAAATGGGAAAAAGCACGATGAGTAAAACTCACAAGTCAACTATCTACAGAATAGTAACCAGACCATTTAAGGTTAGACCGGTTAAGGTCTTACAATGTTCTTCATCAGAACAGTTCCTGTTAGGAATCTAGATCTCTATTAGGAGATAAGTCCTATTAAATACTACCCCGTTAAAGGATTTCAGATCCACAACTGTGAACCACCTTCTTAGAGGATTTACAATAGGCTTGGTTGGGCCTACTCGGTTAAGGGTTTTAGACTTGTCAAAGATATTAGTAATCAACAAGTGAATGATCTAGATAGTAGCACAGAATGCTTGATTAGATCCCTGATAACTCCTTGTTAATGCATTCAAGCATTGCTTCAGTCTTCTATGCTTTGCACTCTCAATCTCAGTCATGAGATACCTTTACTCTCAAAAGACTCGCACATAACAACTTTTGTTCTTCTTTTTATAAACCCTAGACATGATGTCCTTAAATAGGAACTTGATTTCATGTTGGTCTAATAGGATTAGATTACAATTTCCTAGGTATAGTGCATCTAGACACATTTGGTAGCATGACACAAAAACACCACTAAAGTGTTGGTGGATGATAACTCATCACACATTACATTTATACCGATTAATTACATATACCAATCACCAGTTAATAGGTGAAGACTGGAAAACCTAATCATAGTCAATTTGGTCAAAAGATTGACTACTGCTCGGGGTCTCCATTCCGCTTGAGGCCTTCATACCACTTGACCGATAAGCTTTTCCTTTAAAACACCAATAGTCTTCAATCAAATAAAGACTATTCATATAATACCGGTTAGAATAGTTACCGGTTGAGAATAATAAATTCATCAAATAAGTGTGTGTCCATTAATGACAATCACAACTAAACATCATCAAAATACCAACAATCTCCCCCTTTGGCATTGATGGGAACACTTAGGAAAAAAAATTGACATCTAAGTGCTTTAACACAAAAAAAAAATGTCATAAGCAAAACTACTCCCCCTAAGCATATACACTACTCCCTTTGTAAAAATACTTGTCAAAATTTGAAGATAGATACACTACTCCCCCTTTGCCAACAATGACAAAGCAAATGAAAAATATTGCCAGTTTTTATAACATGAAAATAGAGTATGTGTTTATGATAACAAAGAATAAAATTTCTCAAAAAGAGATTTAAAGTTTTGCAGAAAGTCCTTCATATCTGAAGACCACGACTCAAGAAGTGAGGCAGAAATTTCATTCTTGGTCTTCATTTGGAGGGCTAGTTCTTCCATTGCATGTATGGTGCTCACCTCCTATGTCATAGTGATAGCTTCTAGGTTCAAAAAGTATTTCTGGAGTACTTGCAATTTAGGCAATAAGAGCAACTTAAGCTCCTGCAAATCTTGAGTCCGATTGTAGATTTCTGAGTCAAGCTTGGCAATTTGATGCTGATAATGATGAACAGAGTGTCCATAGGCTATGAACAGATCATAGGGAAGTTTGAAGATGCCGATGTATTTCTGCAGCTCAATTTGTAATAGGGTCTTATGCTTTAGAGCATCTTCATAGAACAGGTGAGGTTGATAGATTTTACTCAAGAGTAGGTGATCTTCACCCATAGCTGACCTTATATCATTTTTCTATTTAACCAGTTTTGCCTGGTTGTCATTCATGTGTTGTATTAAGGTAACTACGAGTGCCTTTTAATGGCTTTTCTTTACAATGGTCTGGGCAACATCTTCCACACATTGTACCTGGTCATCGACTACTATGCAGTGCATCTAGACACATTTGGTAACACGACACAAAAACACCACTAAAGTGTTGGTGGATGATAACTCATCACACATTACATGTATACTGGTTAATTACATATACCAATCATCGATTAATAGGTGAAGACTGGAAAACTTGATCATAGTCGATCTGATCAAAAGATTGACTGTCCCTCGGGGTCTCCGTTCTGCTTGAGGTCTTCATACCACTTGACCGATAAGCTTCTCCTTTAAAACATTGATAGTCTTCAATCAAATAAAAACTATTCATATAATACCTGTTAGAACAGTTACTGGTTGAGAATAGTACATTCATCAAATAAGTGTGTGTCCATCAACGACAATCACAACTAAACATCATCAAAATACCAACAATGTGTGCTCCTCACTTTCGTTCTCTTGGGCCATGAAGAGTCGAGTTTCTTCATCATCATTACTACAACTGCTGACTGGTCTGCCTTCTACACCTACACATGTATCTGCTGCATAGTTCTTCTTGCTTTCACAATCTAATCCAACAGTGGTAGGCTCATTATCTTAGAATTTATTCAATCTATCCCACAATCTCTTAGTAGACCTACACTTATCCACTTTTGAAGAAACATCACCAGACAGTCCACTGAATATAGCCTTCATGTCTCCCTCATTGTACCTAGATCTTCTTTCTTCTTCAAGACTGGTGAGAGGAGTGACATGACTTGGGAGACCATTAACAACTAACATCCAAATATCATACCCTAGAGAGGATAAGTAGACTTCCATTCTACAACTCCAAATGGAATAGTTTGAACCATCAAATAATGGAGCTAGGATTGACACTAAACAGACCATTGTGTCCTTAAGCCAGAATCTACCCAAGTTGGAGAAACATTATCAACCGGGAACCTATGCTCTGATACCAATTGTTGGACACAGGATTCCACTGAGAGGGGGGTGAATCAGTGGTTTCCAAATTTTACCTTCTTTATCCTAAGGTGTATGTATCGGTTCCTTATACCAATTTTACCTAGCGATAAGATAAGGAAAGACAACACAATGCAATCATACACAAGGGAACATCACATAACACTAGTATATACAAGGAAAAACCAAGATGGGAAAAACCTCAGTGAGCAATGCTATTGGAGTCTACTGCTCCAATCCAGCCTCACAATGATACTCTGATTACAATGTTTAGGGCACCAACCCAGGGAGCACCAACCCCTACACTGAGAACCAACTCAGCGACCACAATACATGATATCATAAAAAAAGTAATAGCTCAATTAAAAATGAGTTCTGCAACCACTTGTGAACAATCTCTCTATCGATTACCTTCTACTCTACTTTCTGCAAGTTCTCACTCGGTCCCATTCATTGCTTCCACCTTCTTTCTCTACTATTCTCTTGCCAACTTAGGCTCTATTGGTTATTCATCTGATAGACTCTGCACTTGACTATTGGTTACCTAGCTTAGTTGTTTACCCGTGCTCTATTCAATGCCTATGAAATCTTCTCTTCCACACTCACACATAGCTGCTTCACTCTAAGCTATCTTTGTGCTGGTTCTAACACTGATGGTTGTCTTCACTGATGCACTTTTACAGTTTACCGATTGCTCTAGCCAAATTGGTTAAACCTTTCTTGAACCCTTCCATTGGTTACCTCACTCTCATCGGTTGAGCTCTTCAACCCGATTATCTTACACACTCAGTCTCTTCTCTGATCGATGTTGAGAACTTGACTATCAAATGATTCTCTTCACTTCTTCACTCTCTCATGAAGTAGCAGCAACCCATTTCATCGATTTAGACCTGCATATTTATAAACAAGTCTTTCTTCCAAAAACCAATTCAAACTTCAGGTTGTTAGGGTTTCTTCATTAACCTTGAGAAAAACTAAATCCAATTAGATCTCTTTAGATTCGATTGCCTTGATTGATGAACTGCAACACATCAATCAACACTACCATTGTTGTGCCTTCCATATTTAGCAATATACTTTTAATCTATTAGCTAATCTCTTGGTCGATCACCAAGAATGGTTTGGCGGTTTCCTTCACCACTTAAATCTTCTGAATCAGTTTGTCCTAGATCTCTGTTGTCCATTTGACCTTGAGTCACAACCCTCTATTACACATCCCATGAATCACTCAGTCGACATAAATGTCAACCTGCCACCATCTACCTCACTAACAAACACTTCACCGACACACCATGCCAACCTATGCATGCATGCCACTACACCTCCACATGGCAACTTTGTCTATGTCCACCTCAACTCAGGTCTTCATCTCAGTTTGGATTCTGTCACTAACCAACACACAACTGAGATCATTTGTTGGTTCACTAACCCCATCGATTATACCCTAACCGGTTTGTCATCAACCTTGAACCTTTATTCTCTTCTGGTGGAGCACCTAAACCAGTCATCACACTTTCCAACCTACTTCATGCACATCTTCAACAAATGGGAGCCTTCTTCATCATTTGACTGGTCCTCCTCTTAACCGGTTTGCCAAGATGGCAAACATATCCTTCCTTCTCTGTACCAACCACTCAACATGTCTACCTTTGCAGATCTGATACACATCTCTGATCTTAAGGTTAGGAGGCTTCCTCATCATTCACAATTGTCATCTAATACATGCATTCAATCTCCCGCCTTTTCTTCCTCTGACTGCCTTCTCTCAGAGGGATATGATGCATTCCATGCATATGGTGAGATAAGTTGCATTTACCGATGGCAGTGGATCATTGTCATCTACATGATGCAGTACACCAATTTGGCTTCCCTGTTTGAGTAACATGTTTTCAATTAGGCACATGTGATCCAATTTGGGCACACTCACAATCAATCTTCTCTTCATTCGGTGGGAGTCCTGTAGATTGACATCCAATAGCATATTGGTGACTTGTACATACTTTTCCTTCAATGTTGATGTGATTATTGATAACATTCCCCCTCTTCATCACAATCAACGACCTAACATCTTTCCCACTTATAGATGTCATAATTTACCAGTTGTTATATCATATCGGTCTCCTATCCATATCTTTAACACAAGTCAGACACTTACCCATGTACCGGTGAATCGAATGGCCATTATGCTAGGTGACATTCTCTCCTTTACCCGTGACATCAAAGACATGGCATCCGATATACATAAGTGATAGTAATTCACATCTCCCATACCGGTTTGCATCCTATACCAGTTGACATCAATGACAACAAATCCCTCATATGACTAGTTGCTAACTCCTCTTGGTCAAAAACAATTATCCTCTTAAGAGAACTTGATTGCTCTATCTCCTGATGCTCTAAAAGGTGTGACTCCTACTGTCGATTCTCCTCCTGCCTTGGTCCTAAGAGACCAAGAAGCTCCTGCAACACATTCACCAACTACGGAATCGCATCTCCACCAAGCTCCTGACGCACCTCAATATAATGCGACTCATCTGAAACCTTAGGATGAGGATTCCTACACATCCCCATGTGACTACCACGTACATGTCCTCTACCTCTAGCAGGCATCTTGAATAAGCTAAACCTCTTAGGTAACTACAAAAAGAAAATAATAATTAACATATTCCTAATAATGTACCACTTTCAAAAGTCATAACTTCAGATCTAACCATTGGATCTTCAATGATAATATTTTTTTGGAAAGTGCTCGAAAAGGTGAACTGGATCAAAGTAAAGATTCTTTGGATTCCTGCCAATTATTAGGCTCATCTAGGGTCTCTAAGGGCTTCAAAATTATCTCTCAATATTTACTAGCAGAATAGGATGGGAAAAAGGGAAACTAGGAATGCATAAACATCTAGGAAGCTACCAATGGGGATTTATAATAATACGCAAGGATAAAACCACTGGGCTAACCCATGCTAAGTGCTATTGTGTGCAATGGGCTCATGTGTAATCAAAGTACCCAGTGTAGGACATGGGGTTTGTTACTATATGTAACGCCCGCCAAAATACCCTAGGGAATATACACTAAACTATCCTTTAATGGAATAATTTTTTTTTGTTTAACTAACTAATGTTACATGTTTCAACATTTTTTTAATTGGTTTCAACGTAGTGATGACATCTTAATCATTAACTATTTATTAGGTTATTTATGCAAGCGGAAATACTTAATGATGCCCCATACATCTCTCTAGAGTACATTAGTGTCATTACTTAAATTTCAGCAATAATCCTTATTCACTAATCCACTAATTCAAGCTCCATTAACATCATGAATAGGCATTTATGCATCCTACTAAATTAACCCATCATGATATGCATCTACATGTCCTTTGATGCAATCTAATCTACCATTGATTTATTATGCAAGGGTAAACAACACATGATATTCACTAACTTATCTATGCACATATGCAAGTACACCATTAACTATCCTCATGATGCATCCTAATAGTCTCATTAAGTTGTATGATAAATGCAAGTCTAATCCCCATTATCTAATATTCATTTTAAACACCAAATCCAAATATTCATAATTCCATATCCATTCATCATCTATATTAACATTATGCACCTATTATAATAACTACTCTTAATGCATGATTATTATTCCTATTATGAAAGTTGTATGCACAATGCAATATCTAGCTACTATCATTTTTAAACCTTACATGATGCATAACATGAAATGCATACTTCCCTATCATTTACATTCTCCGTACAAAATCCTACTTCTAATATAACCATTTCTTTCATGCATCCTATTTTCATAATGCAAGGACTATCTACCATTCTTATTTGCTATCACTTACTAGTATGATAATGCAAACATGAGATTTACATTATTATCTACATATGATATGATTCATTACTAATGTCTCATTTATGTAGCTATGGGGATAACAATATCCATTATTAATAATGTGAATTCATCCATACACCTCAATTAATATTCATGATCTCACTCTAAGGTTTATTGTCACAAATGTTTCCATCACTAACTTTAACATGGGTTCAACTATGTTTCCTTTCTAGTTTTCATGTCACTTGCTTAAGATTCTTCTGCATAATGAATCTAACTTCTAGTTTGCAAATCTCTACCTTTCTAATGATACTAATCCATGATCATAATCTAAGTTTATTTTCAACATAAAGGTATTACATAATGTAATCAACCCAAAATACAATTCCTTTTCCATTAAGAACATAAACCATGCACCATATACATTACATATCAATGTTACCCAATGATTACATATTTATCTAAGTCTAAGCATAATCAAGGGTACATTATGATTACAAATTAATTACATAGTTTCTTACAACATGAGCATAGATCATCCAATACAAGTATAAATGATCTCCTTCAACCATTGCAAGAGTTTACCTCAATTATACATGAATATCAAAGAATGTTACAAGGATATCATCAATTCAAATCTATGATTCCTAATACATATATCTGGTAGCATAAATATCCAATGCCACCATGATGAAGATCCAATCCACACATGAAGGAGAACACCAACCAAGAAGGAAAAAACCCAATGGTAAAAAGAACCAACCACTCCCCATGCTAGGAGATAATACAAGGTCCCAACACACACTCTACATCTAGGTTGACACTTAATACCAATGGACAATACTATATCAAGACTATCAAGCATCAATCCAACACAAGCTAGCATAAACAAGAAAATCACAGAGGCTATCAAATCATCAAGGTAGAAAAGAAATACCAATAAACAAGGGGAACATATGTAGGAGTGGAGTGTCATCACATTCCATCCACATAAAATAGGCTCTAGCCTAATGGACATGTGGAGCTATCTCAACCTATGAATGACTAAGGGAGATTAGATTTTCATCTTCATGTCCTTCTCATGCTTATCCTAAAACATCCTCCCTAGAACTAAGACATGAGGCTCAAACCAATTATTATCTTATTAATTATCTAACTACCCATCCGATGCTCATTTTTAGGTTATCACTTGTATTACAATGCAAGGTAAACTCCCATGTGCCTTGGTGGTCTAGACTTCATGCATCCTTACAAGGAACTTCATGGAGTCTATCTATCATGACCCTGATCATCACAAGGAAGCCCACTCCCCATAACATGGACACATACAACAAAGGTATACATGCTCAAGAGGCCCTAAAACCAAGTATAAAAATCTGAAATGAAAACTCATAACATGCAGTCTAAACTCTCATACATAAACATATACATGAAACGAGACTACAATGTCAAAGATAATAGAAAAGGAGCCTCTTGGAAATAAACATAAATCAAAGTCCATACAACAGGGCCATCATAACATAAAAGAAAAACTACACCAAGGCCATTCACTTGCTGGAAACACAAACAACAAATTGTGGCCTTCTCTGTAATGCCCCACCAAGAACCCTAAAGGAAAACAACACAACTAGGCAACTAAAGGGTGAAATGTTTTTTTTTTAAGATTAAGTGTGTTAATTATAACAATAGCACATTTAATAACACAATGAAAGTCTAACACATGATTTCCTAAGGGTTACCAATGAAGATTAAATTCGCAGATTATATTAACACCATGGTTAATCCAATTGTCCATCCAATTAGGAAAATTAAATTCTTAAGATAAAACCTACACATACATCGAAATTCCATAATGAAAGAATCAAAGTATTCCAATGTATTTATTTTCCCATAGATAATATATACAAAAGACTAAAGCAACTGAATTTACATACATTCCACTGATGGGAAGTGGCACTACCAAGAAAAACCAGTGAAGCCTTTCCTCGCATGAAGATACAATCTAGAACATTCGATGGGAAGTGGCACTACCACCCAACCATGTGATCTCAAAATGGAACCACCCCATCATGCTAGGAGATAGTAGAAGACCCTTAAGCAAGAAAAATAAGATATGTACGAAAGAACTACATGACTCCGCAAACATCCATGTGACTCAACTCACAACACTAGTGACTCTAAGGAGAGAATGTCATCGCATGGCTTAAGGTGGTTACCCTGGTAGGCCTCCATAGGTCTCGACCCCATCTTGGTTTATCCTGGTAACCTCTCTCGAACCTCCGGCTCCATCTAAGCTTCATGTGGACCCTACCAAACCTTTTGTGAAGACAAGGTGACAGGTTTGTCATTATGGACCTTCTCACCACATCTTGAGACTATACAAGCACTCAACCATGTGCGAGACACATTATCTTAATTAATATTTAATCTACCCACCCCCTAATCAATTATTAGGTTATCACTTCTTAACTAACTTTCGAGGGGTTATCCTACCATCCACTTCAGGCGTGGCCCCCGCTCAAAAGCCACTCTCTCTCATAGGACACTAACAGGAAAGGTCTCTCTACGAGAACTCTATGGTGAAATTGACAGCCAGCCATATCTAATCCTGACAAACCACAAGTGAAGGATACACAATTGCTAACCCATGATTGACCATTTGTAAACATAACACACAATAGCTCACATCAACGGGATTATACAACAACACTTGACCAAGGGGTATAACAACATATGACATAATGACAACTCAACCAGAATTGCAACGAATTTGAGCTTGACTGCAACACCATTTACACAAGATCCTAATACAGACAATCTTTTCTTTAAACAGCCAAAAGCATAAAATACTTACAAATTAAAGATTTTCCAAAAAATAAGAAAATAACCTAAATTAATACAAGGAAATCAATGTTGTCATTTGCCCAATAAAGTTAAATAAAACCACATTAAAAAATTAATCTCCTAATGTATTTCCAATAATAAATATAGAATCTTAAATTATAAGCTTTTCTGGAAATAACCAAATTCTGAATTAATTATATATATATATATATATATATATATATATATATATATACACACACATGAATTAATTTGCACAGTATTAAAATAATACTTAAATGATATAATGCCCAAAATAAATTAAAAACTTATATATGAATATATATATATATATACATAGATACATATATACATATATATATTTATATATTTATATATTATATATAATAAATTAATTAAAAATTGGATTTTATAACTCTGGGCACGAAACCCGAATATACCATATTCGGAATGCACAAACTTTAACCAGGGAAAAGCGAATTAAATATACTCCCTACTATCCCACGGTAGCAAGTACTACTATAGGTAGTACATGCTACCTTATGGTAGCAGGTGCTACCGCTGGTAGCACTGCTACCGTATGATAGCAGGTGCTACCACCAGTTTTTTTTTTTTAAATCTCAATAACCTAAAAATAGTAAATTTTATTTCCCACAAAATTTATTTCTAATAAAATTTATTTCCAGGGAATTTAATTAATACATATTTTCTCCAAAATAATATAATAAAACAATTTCCCTTAACTTTTAATAACATAATAAATTTAATTAATAATTAAATTTATTTCTATAGTAACTAAATAATTTCACAGAGATGTACAATTATTGACAAAGCAACCACAACCAAATATTGAAACCAAACTCAAACAAGAGGGAATGTTTTCTCTAGTAAAACCCATTTTCTACTAGAACTTGCAACTTTTATGCACAGTAAATCATCTTGGCAAAATTTGCCAAACTAACTTTTCCAAAATCCTCACAAAATTTAATCTACAAACACCCAGGAAATAAAATTTTTCCATAAACTAAAATTAATTTCAGGAATGAATTTTAGCCAAGAACATGAAATAACCAGAAAAGGGTTTTAGATTTAACAAATATTATACACACACATCATTCAGAAAGTGGGAAGAAATAAAATATTTTCTTTAAAAACAACCAGAAGAGGCCACCCAACCTATATAGCTTTCCTAGAAGATTTACGTAGAAGAGCTCAATCCTGTATCGTTTTTCCAAGCCAATCCCTCTTCCAGCAATCCTCTGATAATTTCTTCTTCAACAAAATATTGCTTCCAAAATAATTTTTCTCCCAAAATCTTTGCCTCCTTCTTGTGTACCAAAAAGGGAAAGATCTATTCTTTTTAACCTAAAATTTTAGGTTGCATATATTTTTTTTTCTTTTCTTTTCTCATGCAAATTAATTAATTTTCTAAATAAAGAAAATAAAGCAATACTTTAATTCTAATTTATTCTTTTATTCATTTATTTATTTAAAATTCTAGGAAACAATAAATGAAATTAATCTAATTTATTTTTCACCAAAATTTAAATAAGATATAATTCGAATACAATGCAACTTGCAATCTAATTTAATAATTTCTTTTAATTAATTAAATTTAAAATCTCAATGCATAAAATACATAATTCCAAAAATATCAACTATGAGATAACTCCATAAATTTAATTAATTAATTAAATCCACTAAACACAAACTGAGCAAACCCCAAGAAAAGACTCATAAAAAGGTCAAACGACAAAATACGAAGGCCAAACAAATTGACAGGATGACCAACTGACAACACTCACAAGAGTGGAACTAGGTAATATAGGATCAACTACTACCTCCTCCACTTCCATCAGACAAATATAAGGCATGCTCGAGCCTGTAAAGCCAAGTGGAGACGTTACCCCGTATCTACCTAGTACTTGTACCTGCAATATCCTGCATCACCGAACCACACATGCATATATACAATATATAAAACATGACATGATGAAGGAGAATCATGACGTTCCCTGTCTCATGGGAATGAGTGAAGGAAAATCGTCCCCTTGCATCCAATACACTCATAGACACGCAACATATAATTTCACATTGCATAGATAAAATAAAGTGTTAGTACATAGCAATAATCCATAAAATGCTATAAATAACAAGTACTGAAATACTGCAAATAAATTATGCATCTCATATGCAGATAAAGCATGAAATAATGTCATATAAGTCTAAATAACACATCATGGTAATGCATCCACTGAAAGTAAACAATAATAAAATATGAGTCTAATGAGTTCAAACAAGGAGGGGTACTACATTCTCTCCTGACATCTCCACATGAGAGGAATCCAAATAATGACCAACACATGAAGGCAAATTCTCATAAAGCATCATAAAACCTCAAATATAATAATAAGCAAATCTGGAACACAATAACATATCATAAACTAGCCTTTGGTATGAAAGTTACCTGAGGAAATCAAGTCAAATAAGCAGCATACAAGAAAACTCTAAATACATAGTCATGGTATTTTAGTAATATCCTGAAAACCAAGATTGCAATTTTCATGATTTTTACACGAAAATTAGAAGACTTCAAGTCAAAAAACCCTAGTAAATTTAGTGCAAACCCAGTTTACATTGTTTGAGATACGTTCATTAGAAAGTTGTAGACTTGTACATAAGAGTAGCAAATATAACACAAATATAAAATAAATGCATACAACAATAGAGCAAACTTACGACAAAAAGATAAAATCAAGCACTTAGCCAAACAACCCCAAAATGTATACGAAGTGCCTGCTGGGTCATACAAACAAGTAGAAACTGTATACGGTGAAAATGGATAACAACAATATTGAAAGACTAAATGAATTCAACCACAAAACCCTAGCCTAACAACAACAAAGATCCACCATAACATATGAAGATTACCTAAGACAATGCAAATCAAATGAAATCACAAAGATTATACCATCACATGTCCAATAGGGTTTGAATCTCCATTCTTCCTATCTCCATTGATCTTGATTGATATATTTTCTCTCAGATTTTATATGTGCACAAGAGTTCAACAAAGAACGGAAATGTGGTTGCAAGTAGGATCGCATATGAAAGTTCAAAAGCATAGTATAGTCGAGTAATCAGTGGGGGTTGATAATGAAGGAAGCATCTCCTTATATAGAAGACACCATAAGAAATGGAGGGATAAGATTGAGAGGTGTAAAAGATAAATGGTCGGCTATGATTAGAGGGTAGGTAGAGGAAATAAGAAAATAATGAGAGGGTAGGTAGTGTAGGAATTAAGAGATGTATGACATGTGTCATTGGTAGAAAAGGTTAATGAATTAATTAAATAAATAAAGATTCATTTAATTAATAAAAGAAGTGGGATCAATTAAATAAATAAGAAATTTATTTAATTTAGGAAAAGGATGATTTAAATAAATAAATGTATTTATTTAAATGAGAAATAAGGATAGAAGAGGGTAAATAAATTAATTAAATAAATAAAGATTTATTTAATTAATAGAAAAATTAGGCTTAAAATAATTAAATAAATAAAATATTTATTTAATTAGACAGGACAATTTTAGGTGTCTGCATTTTGCCCCTCTTTGAGACAATGCAACTTGTTGCATTGTTTCAAAGAAGATGATATGAACTGATACAAAGTTGCCCTAAGATGGGAATGATATGCCCCCTCGAGAGATTGGATGAAAATGTAGACAATCTCTCGATAAGAAAGAAAGGCTAGAATGGACTGATCAGATAGAGTGATAGAGTCACGAGATAAAGAAGACTGACTCGAGAGACGAGGGCTAGAGCTAGGGCTAGGGTAGTCTATAAAATAGAGCATGAGGGGAATACATCCTCATTGTCATCCACACATCCAAGAGATCAGAGTGCAGAGAGAGAATAGAGCAGCAACAGTCAGCAGCGATGGCATTGATGGATAGATTCGATTGTGTTCGTCGATTTCAGAGGCCAACAGATGCAGGAGAGTCGGTAAGTACCGCAAAACCTCCTTGTAGTTTGTCGCAAGAAATGTTGTCATTAATGCATGTTAGGTAGCACAGTAAATGCATTTTTAAGTATGTCAAAAAAGGTCAAAAAAATGCTGAGGTGCGTCTGTGTTGGTGCCAGGCGCGTCTGTGTTTGTGCTAGGCGCGTCTATGCAGGAAAAAGTGTCTATGTCAAATGTGAGCATGTCTATGTTGTGTAGGCGTGTTTGTGAAATGTGGGCATGTTTGTGCAGAGTAGGTGCATCTGTGCAGAGCAGGCGCATCTGTATGGAGCATAGGCACATCTATGTATTTCAGGCACGTCTATGCAGAGCAGGCACGCATATGCAATATGTAAGCGCGTTTATGTAATGAAAGCGCGTTTGTGTCAAAAATGTACATTTATGTCTTCTAGGGAAAATCGACAGTTCTGTGATGAACATACGCTATCGATTGGATAAGCTGCTGAGAGGATACACTCGAGTAGGTCCTCTAGGGAAGACTATGATAGAAAATAGGGCTAGGATTGACAATTCTATGATAGAACATACATTGCCAATTAGGAAACTACTCAAGAGGATACACTCAAGAAAAGGCCCTAGGATAAGATAGATCGAGGCACTTTGTGATGAATAGTGAGTATCAAGACATAGTACTTTGTGATGAACAGGGAGTACTAATAAGAGCAACACTTTGTGATGAACAAGGAGTGCAAAAAATGATCAGCACTTTGTGATGAACAGGGAGTGCAAAACACGTAGTACTTTGTGATGAATAGGGAGTACCATTAGGATAGAAGCAAAACTTTGTGATGAACAGTGAGTATCACTAGGATAGAGTATCATAAGCACTTAAGATAAAAAACAGCATTTTGTGATGAACAGAGAATGCCACTATGACTAACATGATTGATTTGCTTGACTGCAGGAGTACCTACCTATGTTGGAGTCATGGGAGAGATTCCCATCAACTCAGAGGTTACGACCAGAGCTAACATTTGAGGACAGAGTCATGATTGAGGTTATGGGTTTGTGATTCATTCTATATGTGCCTGAGTTTGGGGCGAACATGGGGTTGTTGACTGCTTTAGTTGAGAGATGGCACTCTGAGACATGCATGTTCCATCTGCCGATGGGTGAGATGATAGTCACCTTGGAGGATGTGTATAGGATTCTGAGGATACCAATCGATGGGGATTTGATACCTTATGATCGAGATGGAGACAGTGATGCCCTCAGATGAGTGTTTTAGGATCTAGGACTAGAGATGAGGGTTGGACACATGGCATGGGATACCATGACACAAACCGGATTGGTGCTACCAGTAGTGTTGGGAGGAGTGATCAGTGGGTTCCTGTGTCCAGATAGGGTGACATGAGGGCTGGCTGTGGGCTGAGGGAGTACCTTGGAGACATTGGTGACGCAACATACAAGATATGCCTAGGCACCGTGTGTGCTGGCACACTTGTATTATGAGCTTCATCAATTCGTATATCGTGGATCCATAGGATTGGGCTACAGAGTGACATTATAGCAGGTATGGTCTTATGAGCATCTGTTGGTGACCTAATTGATACATTTCAGAGGTAGGGGCCATGGGTGCAGTTTTGTGTATTTATATGATATGATTACCTCGCAGCTGCGGATCAGGAGACTGGAGCACTAGCGCAGGGTCATTGATGAGATTGACATTGTGGTATGGAGACTGTACTGAGAGTGTGAGGCGTGGGAGGATGACATAGTGGAGTTTCCATACACCTTCAAGAGAAGGTATCTAATTAGGTGGATGCTCAATGTACTAGAGAGGGAGTTGGTTAACAGGGTATGCAGGTAGTTTGGCAAGATTCAACGGATGCCACGGGGTTCCGAGATGTATGCTTGGATAGTTAGGGATCAAGCACACTTTGGGATGCTATTATCATATGATTAGGTAGTGATGCAGCTGGTAGAGATGGTGCACATGCCTTGGGATATGTGGCCAGAGATAGAGGATGTAGGGATGGATGTAGACTATATTGCATATTTGGCTGAGCATCCATTTCCACAACTGACAGACCCAGGGGAGCAGATAGATGGAGATTGTGGGGGGATGAGGATGATGATGGAGATGGTGGAGGTAGAGGTCGACAAAGGAGGTGGGGGATGATAAGAGAGAGGAGAGTGGCTCCACAGAGAGAGGGTGGGGAGGAGAGATAGGCTCGGGTTGTGAGAGGCCGAGGTGGTTTACCATTACAGGTGCTAGCAGCACAGGGTCCCAGACAGGTACAAGGATAGGGATAGGAGTAGGGGTAGGGGTAGCCAAGGGTACAGGGGCATGAGCAGCCACAGGTTTAGGGGGGAGAGGAGGAGGAGTAGGATGAGCTACTAGAGTTGAGGGAGATCTGCCAGGGATAGGCAAATGAGATCTAGGATCTAAAGAGGGAGACAACTAGGCTCAGGAGACAGCTGAGGGACACAGAGTGGGAGAGGGATCAGGCCATTCAGCACTATACAAAGGCTGAGATGACACTAAGGGTAGGGAGGCAGGCAATAGAGGACAAAGGATCTAGCTATGCTTATGTTCTGCGAGTCAGGGAGGAGATAGGCTATTGGAGAGACCTATACTATGGGGTTGTGCCACCAGAGCAGCGAGCTAGGAGCTTCCATAGACTATCGTAGACAGCGATGACCACTGGAGGGAGGGACAAGAGACAGGCATCCAGCGGTGGGGTTATGGGTCCTCCACCACCACCAGATAGAGGGGATAGGAGAGATGATCTTGGGGTGGGTCCTTTGAGGGCTCAGACTCTATCAAGGCTAGGTGGCTCCGAGGGAGGGAGTTCATCATAGCCTTAGAGGGCTCCCTATGTATCAGTTTTGTACCATTTTTGTATGATGATGTAGACACCTTTGGGTGATTGTATCCATATGATTTTGACATCATTGTATCATGATACTTATGATTATATATATATGAGATGATTCATCTTTGTGGCAGCTATATGCATGTGTACCTATGTGATGTTGCTTCTATGTAATGCATGTTTCTATGTGATGCTTATGATATGGATGCAAATATGTACATGATGAAATGCAATCTTTTTGTTTTTTTATGTTTTTAATATGTTATGCCAATGCAAATGTGAATGTATGAAATGCAGATAAATATGATGAGAGTGTAGAATGTGCTAACATGTGTTGTGTGCAGAATGTGATGTAATTGTGATATCTATATGTATGTATGAAATGCTTAATATGTGGTAATGCAAGTGCAAACTACATGAGATGCAAATGTTTTTGGTATGTCATTATACTCAGTCATGTGATAGCAGGCTACACGGACTCAAGAAGGACGATGCAAGTCAATCAAGAAAGGGGGATGGAAGATAGAAGATATGAAAGTGAAGGAACTTCTTGTGCATTATCATCATTGAGCTTTATTATGGCAAAATAGGTTATGACAATCAAGGCATATGTTTGACCCAAAAAGTCATTGTACCTGTTTGCATGGAGATCAGACAGTCACAAACAAGGAATGCCCCAGTTCACACTAGACTCACAGTTTCCTCATATCCTTGGACAAGTCATAGCATTGCTAAGAGACAATCCACAAATAGCAAATAAAAATAGGTGATGATACCCCATCCTCACCTTTCTAGTCAAAGACATCCTGGAGATAAAATCTCTAGTCAAAGACATCCTAGAAAATCTAAAAGACATGTCATCAAAAGATAAAATCAAAGAAAACCAAGACTCAACACCAACATCCACTATAGTCCTCAAGTTTAGTGTCTCTTGTCACTTGTATAAGTCTTATTTTATTGTGGTCACAATGTTTACTTTCACAAAAAGGATAGATAGCACTGAACCATATGTTGTCTGAGTCTGTTGAAAGATTTGATTTATTGAAGCCCATCATTGTTGTGTCTCATCTGAAATTGACTGAATCCATGAAATTGATACTTTATTATGGAGAAGATGAAACTTTATTGCAGGTTGTGCATGAATAGACTGAAGAAAAGTGGAAGAAACTGTACTCCTCGAAGCATGTGATGCTCTTAGTTTCACACCCATCACTAGACATAGGATTTGCCTTAGCCATATATAGGAGCTGATTTATTATGGATGGAAAAGGGTGAAAAGGAATGTTCATTACGAATGGCTAACCATTCTTGGGTAGATCAATAACAAGCCATGATGGGAATGGGTAAGGTTTATTGTGGATGAATAGGTTGTGAGTGTGTTCAAAGTGAAAGGATGAAATGGAATCCTGAAGGAGGGAGGAGCAATGTCTCTACATATGGTGTTGGTGACCCAGTTTTCACCATGGTACTTGCCCAGGGCACCACCAAAGTGGTTTTCACCATTGGACGAAATGTTTTTCTATTTTCCAAATTTTTTGTGTCACAAGGCGCCTGTTTGCCAGGTTTTCACCAAGTAACAATTTTTTATTTTTATGATTTTTTGTCTTTTTGAATTTTTTTGATTTTTTTGTATTTTTGAATTAGGATACTCTTAAGATCTATGTGTAAAACCTATGAAGGTGCATGTTTTTGATATCAAAAGATTCTTGCACCACTAGAGGATATTTGGATTCAGACTTAGTAGCCACAACACTAGGTGGTTCACACCCAATTCCTTGCAAATTGTTTATAGATTGTTCTTGTTGACTCAATCTCTTAGGAGATAGTGGGGGTTGATCAACATGAAAGATATACTCACCGCATCCCAGGTCTTTAATCTTGAACTTTTCTTGTTTTGATGTAAAAGCTTTCAAGGATTCTGGATCCGCATATGTTGATGATGGAATAGTGGAATAGCTTCTCGATTGACTAGGATTGTTATTTCTGATCTAGGTCATAGATTGTTGCAATATATGAATGTATTAGGATCACCATTAACTATTATTTCAACTCCATTGTGAGGAAATTTAATGCATTGGTGATATGTAGATGGGATTGCCCTCATTTCATGAATCCAAGGACATCCTAGTAATATATTGTATGTGAGATCCAGGTCTAAGACTTGACAAACCACATCCTTTGTAACTAGCCCAATTCTGAGAGGCAAGGTGACTGTTCCTTTGGATGAATGCTCTTCATCATTATACGCCTTGATGGTAATTTTGTTTTTAGAATTCACAGCTTTATCTGAATATCCCAATTGTTTAATAGTGCTCAATGTACATATGTTCAGACTCGCTCCTCCATCTATCAGGACTCGTTTTATTCAATTTTTGTGTATGAAGGCTTCAATGTGTAACAGTGCATTATGTGGCTGACTTACGGAGGCGTCATCAGCTTCTGTGAATGTAAGGGAGTGTGGAATGGAAAGGTATCCCACCATGGCTTGAAACTGGTCCACGTTTAGATCAGTAGGGATAGAAGTGTCTCTCAAGATTTTGTCAAGAATAGCTTTATGTGCGGGGGATATGCGTAAGAGCTCAAGGATGGAGATGAGCGCAGGTGTCTTCCATAACTATTCTACAAGGTCATACTTAGGTTTGGCTGATGAAGAAGTGGTGTTTTTAGCTGGAGCACCTTGCAAAGTAAATTTACCTCAACAAGTTGTAACATTACATTTAGAGGTAGGTTCGGAAGAAGATCTAATTCCTTTCATGATGATCTTGGGTCTTTGGGTAGAATTCTCAAGTGTTTTGTCCTTGATGATAATGGTAGAGACATAATTGTCCATCAAAATGTGATTAATAGTGGAATCATAGTTATAGGATGCTTTGGTATAGTTGGTTTGGTCATCTGTGGCTATAGCTTTTCCCTTGTCATGCTTTGGGAATGGTTCCTTAAACATTTCATGTTCTTGATTGGATGAGTGTCCTTTAATCTCAATGTCACCTCTATCAATAAGATCTTGTATGATGTTCTTCAGTCAATGACAATTACCTATTTTATGACCTTTGCTCTTATGAAATTCATAATACTCATCATCATTCCACCAATTTTGTTTAACCTTTGGCTCATATGGAGGAAAATCTGGAATTGTGATTATCTTGTTTGCCACTAACTTTTTGAAAATGGACTCAAGTGGTTCTCCCAATGGAGTGTACTTTCTTCATGATTTGGAAGTTGTTTGAGTATTCACTTAATTTTTTGTAGAGCCTAATCCAAAAAAAATGATTTTGGGTCGTACTATATTGGCATCCACAACACCATCATTGACTGTGTTTTTGTTTTTATTCCAAAATCTTGGCTTATCCTTTCCTTTAAAGTCATCTTTGTTTTCTTTGAATATCTTAATGACTCCTTGTTCAATTAGGACCTTCTATGTTGCTAAGACTTTTTCAATGACGTCCTTGAAGGTGGACAAACAAGCTTTTCTTAGGTCATAACCAATGTCTTTGTTAACATTCTGAGTGAACATTTCTACCATTTGTTTTTGTGGAATTTCACAAGAGCATCTACTGGCTAGATTCCTCCATCTTTGTAAAAATGATGAAAAAGATTCTCCATCCTTTTTCTTGGCGTTGCACAAGGTAGTGATTGCTATGTCTGTCTCTATGTTGTATGAGAAATATTGTATAAATGCTTCTGCTAAGTCACCCCATGACTTAATTCCAGGTGGGAGTTGGGAGAACCATTCCATAGCTTGATCACCTAAGCTTTGTGGGAATAATCTCATCAAATATGTCTCTTCTACTGCTACTTTAATGCAAGCTATGAAAAACTATCTTATGTGTGCCTTAGGATCCCCTTTTCCTCTATACTTATCAAAATTAGGTGTCACAAAGTGTGTAGGAAATGGAGGCATTGGAATGCTTTTGTCAAATGGATAGGGACATATGTCTCTCATTGTGTAAGTTGGCTTTGGTGTATTTACGTCCTCCATTTTCTTTTGCAAGTCCTTGATTTGTTGTTCCAAATTATTCTTGGGTGGAGATCGACTTCTTGGACCAAACCCCATGCCTACACCACTGAGTGGAGGAGGAGCATGTTGCATAGATGGATGATATTGTGTAGGTCCCAGAGACATCTGAGAGGGGGGGGGGGGGTTGAATCATTTGTCTAATAAATTCAAACCAAAAACTTATTAACCAACTTAATGCTTAATACTGGTAAGACAGTTAAGTATGCCGGCAAACAATGTTAACAAAAAATTGTAGTACCGGTAAGAATTAATGCATGAAACATATGCACAAGGTCATCCACAACACATGACACCAATATTTGTACGTGGAAACCCTTTAAGGGGAAAAACCATGGTGGGAAACCTTACCCACAATTAGATGATACTACTGCAGATAGTAAGTGTACAAAGAGGGGTCTACACATGCAGAAAGGCCAACAGCCTAGAGCTCACTGCTCAATCACAAGTGGGAGTCACACTGACTATAGTTGGATGGTTAAATCCAATGAGAATGTACTGCACAAAATAGCATCTTCATATGCTGGATTCAATACCGGTGTAATGCTGATATGCTTCTACAAAAACTTAACTTCACCTTCAAATGATGTCTTCGTGTATATCTCTGTTTGATCTTGCATATACCTTTCCTTAAATCTTTTTCACATTCCACACTTGATCTTACAAATAAGATCTTACATTTATACCATACCCTAAGACCAATTTTAGTAGGTTGGCTCTACAAGATATTACAATAAAAATATTTTACAAATAATACAATATCCGATGCAATAACCGATTGAACATGTCAGCTTAATGCATTTATAACAATAATAAATCATCTCCATAGCGTGCCATGCTGATCTGGAAAAGATAAACCTGCCGGTGTAACCCTAGATAACCTGGACCTATTTGCCAGTAAAAGCAAATATGCAAATAAGAATATATCAATGATTATTACTTCAAAGTAAAGTGTCCACATGATGTCTTCGATATTACCAAGTATCTTCTATGTCATTTCAGGTACCAGTGAACATTATATCCTATCGGTTGACTATATACTGATAACTGTTTGCCGGTGAATGTTGCTAGATCTCCAAAGTAGGTGTATTTAGCAGGTGTTGACATCAATGACAAAACCATACCAAAATACCAACAATCTCTCCCTTTGGCATTGATGGCAACACAAGATGGAAAAACTATCAAAGTGCCAAAATAGAAATGCCAAGTACAAAAACCAATTCTCCCCCTAGGAGTAATATGTGTTTATACCAATCTCTCCTCAAAAAGATAATGCATTTTTCATACATCTCTCCGCAATGTTTTTCCATATATCTCTCCCCCTTTGACATCAAATTCCAAAGTCACAAAAATTCAATTTCATACAAAATACCAACCAAGTCAATATACCAACTACTCCCCCTGGGAGGTAGCTTCCTCATCAAATACCAGAGTAAAAGATTTGTCCATTTATTTCTGCTGGTTGATGACAATCATCAACTATCTAAGTTTTTACCGGTGGAGGTAAGACTTCAAGCTGATCTCTGAGATACTCAAAAGTTTCCTTAGGCAAAGGTTTTGTAAAAATATCTGCAAGTTGTTCTTTAGTATTCACATAAACTAGTTTTATCTCATTTTCTTCAACTTTTTCCCTTAGAAAATTCAGTTTGATAGAAACATGTTTTGTTTTAGAATGTAATACTGTATTCTTAGATATATCAATTGCTACAGTGTTATCACAATATATAGTAATAGGTTCCTTGCATTTTACCTTTATGTCTTTCAACATTTGCTTAAGCCAAAGTACCTGTGTACAGTTTGTTGCTGCTGCAACATATTCTGATTCTGCTGTTGATAAAGATGTACAACTCTGTTTCTTACTTAACCAAGAAACTAATCTCTTTCCAAGAAAGAATGCTCCTCCAGTGGTGCTTTTTCTATCATCCACATCTCCTGCCCAATTTGCATCTATGTATGCATATGGATCAAAATTTTCGTCTTTAGGATACCATAATCCAAGATTTGTTGTGCCTTGTGAGTATCGGAAAATCCTTTTTACTGTTGATTCATGATTTTCCCTAGGATTACTTTGAAATCTAGAAACTATACATACTGCATTCATAATATCAGGTCTGGTTTGTGTCAAATACAGTAATCTTCCTATCATAGATTTGTATCTAGTTGGATTAACAGGTGTAGATTCATCCCTTTTAGATAATTTGTCATTTGTAGTCATAGGTGTGTTTACCAGTTTAGAGTTTTCCATCCCAAATTTCTTAAGTATTTCTTTCAAGTACTTAGATTGACTCAAGAATATGTCTTTATCAGTCTGTAAAATCTGCAATCCTAAAAAGAATTTTATTTCTCCGATCATAGACATTTCAAATTCATGCTACTTTTTAAGAGAAAATTCTTTGCATAATCCATCTTCTCCTCCAAAGATTATATCATCAACAAATACTTCCATAATCAAGATGTCATCATTAGTTACTTTGTAATATAAATTGCTATCTGCATTTCCTTTAGTAAAACCAATCTTTAAAAGATACTTATCCAATCTTGCATACCAAGCTCTTGGAGCTTGTTTTAATCCATACAGAGCTTTTCTTAATCTGCAAACCATATCATTGTCATCTGTCAAGGGAAAGCCATCAGGTTGTTCAATATAGACTTCCTCTTCAAGATCTCCATTCAAAAATGCACATTTGATATCCATTCGATAAACTTTGTAATCCTTGTGAGTTGCAAAGGCCAAGAATAATCTAACTGCCTCAATTCTGGCTACCGGTGCAAAGGTTTCATTGTAATCAACTCCTTCTTTATGAGAATATCCCTTACACACTAGTCTTGCTTTATTTATGACAACCCTACCATCTTCATTGAGTTTGTTTCTAAATACCCATTTGGTTCCAATTACATTTTTATTTTTAGGCCGAGGAACTAATGTCCAATTATTATTTTTCTCAATTTGTCCTAATTCTTCTTCCATAGCTTTAATCCAAAATTTATCTTCACATGCCTCATTGATAGATAATGGTTCAATTTGAGAAATAAGACATACCTCTTCATTTGCCAATCTTCCTCTTGTCATGACTCCTTTAAATTTGCTTCCAATTAATATGATCTTTAGAATGATTTAGTCTTACATACCGGGGTGTCTTAGTCTGTTGTTGCTCTTCAATAACTGTGGAATCCTCTGATGATGCTGGAGTAACTGGATCATCATTCTGTACCAGTGGATTTACTGTTGGTTCATTTGTCATAATTTCTGTTACCAGTTCAGAGTCTATATACCTTGAAGTTCCTCTAAATTGTTCATCAATCTTTACATTTGTACTCTCAACAATTTTTTGCAATCTTTTATTAAAACATCTATATGCTTTACTCTTAGATGAATAACCAAGAAATATTCCTTCATCACTTCTAGGATCAAACTTGCCAATATACTCATCTCTTCTAATATAACATTTACTTCCAAAATTTTTGAAATACTTAAGAGTAGGGGTATTACCAAACCATAGATCATGAGGGGTCTTACCAGTTTCACCTTTGATGTGAACTTTGTTGAATGTATAGACAGCAGTGCTTACTGCCTCTCTCTAGTACACATGTGGTAGATTTGCTTCTGATAACATACTTCTTGTTGCATCCAAAATAGTTATGTTTTTCCTTTC
The DNA here is from genome assembly GCF_030272615.1 of Cryptomeria japonica. Taxonomy (NCBI): domain Eukaryota; kingdom Viridiplantae; phylum Streptophyta; class Pinopsida; order Cupressales; family Cupressaceae; genus Cryptomeria; species Cryptomeria japonica. Next base: position 662,991,484 of record NC_081414.1, read on the forward strand.
AATGACTCCATTCTATTGTGGTGTCTGAGGTGCTAATAATTGTCTTTTGATTCCATTTACTTCATAGAAGGTATTAAAATCTCTAGATGTGAATTCTCCTCCTTGATCTGATCTTAAACATTTAATTTTTTTACCGATTTCATTTTCAACCATTGCTTTGAATAGTTTGAACTTCCCAAGTGCTTCTGATTTTTCTCTGAGAAAAGTAGCCCAACACATTCTAGAATAATCATCAATAATTAGCATGAAATATCTATCACCTTGTAAGCTTTTAGTTCTAGCTGGACCACATAAATCAGTGTGAATTAAATCAAGAGAATTATTGGATTTTTTAGGAATACTTTTGTAACTAGCTCTAACCTGTTTTCCAAATTGACATTCCTTGCAAATTGTATTCTGAGGTTTCATAATTTTAGGTAGATCTCTAACTGCCTTAGAAGTACTGATTTTTACCATGCAATCAAAATTTACATGACATAGTCTTTTATGCCATAGCCAACTTTCATCTATATGAGCAATTAAACATGCCTTTTCACTGTTATTCAAATGAAAGATATTACCTCTAGTCTAATTACCGGTTGCAATTTCCAAACCAGTTCTATTCATGATTTTGCATTTTCCATTTTTAAATTGTAACTGAAAACCTTTCTCAACTAATTGACCGACACTTAAAAGATTATGTTTTAATCCTTCAACATAGTAGACATTGTCAGTGTTATGTTTACCATCAAGAGATATTGAACCCTTACCTTTGATTGAACAGGCTTTGTCATCTCCGAATCTTACTAAACCTCCATTGTATTCCTGAAAGTTCAAGAATTTACCTTTGTCTCTAGTCATGTGATGTGAGCATCCTGAGTCAATAATCCTTTCATCCTTTGATTCAACTTTAGCTGCTAGGGCTTGTTCTACCGGTTGAGAAATAGGTACCGGTTGATCTTCTGTTATAGCAACAAAGACCCATCCATTGTCTGCTGGATCCTCATCAGAATCATCAGTCACACCTTCATCAACAATGTAACAAGATTTATCTTTGTTTTTCTTAAATCTGTATCTCTGATATTCAGGATTAGGTTTTTATGTCCTTCGAGCTTCTTCTCTTAGTCTAGCATGTCTTTCAGGGCATCTTGAAGCCATATGACCAATCTTATTGCAATTGAAACATTTAAAGGGTGCTTTACCTTCATACTTACTTCCAATTGGACCTTTTGGCATTTTTCTTGCAAATAGTGCTTCAAGTTCTTCAAGCTCTTCATTTTCCTTCCTGGTTTCTTCAAGTTCTCTTGCATAAAAGGCTCTCCAGTCTGATTTGTCGAAAGATGGAGCAGATGATGTTCATGCTTTGAAGGCCAAATCAGTTTTTATAGTAGCAACAAGAACAAATTCCTCAATTTCAAAAGATGAAAGTTTTTCAATCAATGTATCCCTAGTTATTGATGTATTAGGCATTGTTCTCAACTCATTTATAGCAGTAACCTTCATTTTGTATGCCGGTGGCAAACCTCTTAAGATTTTTGAAACAATATCATCTTCACTCAAGGTTCCTCCACAACATTTGATACCCAAAACAATTTCATTTACTCTTTCCATAAAAGCAGAAATCCTTTCATCTTCTTCCATTTTTCAAATGTTCATACCTGACTCAGAAGCTTTCAAGTTTTGCAATTTTGACTATGGAATCCCCTTCATTCAGTGTTTCCAAATGATCCCAAATAGCTTTTGCAGTGGATCTATTTGATAATCCCATGATTTGTTGATCTGATAATGCACTCAAAAGTGCTTCTCTTGCTTTGCAATCATTTTCTTCATCTTTAGCTAAAGTAATGGGAGCAGTTTGACCAGCTACAGCAGTAGTATAACCATTCTTAGTAACTTCCCAGATGTCTTTACCAATGCAATTCAGATGTGTCTCCATTCTGATTTTCCATATCCCATAGTTGGTTCCATCAAGTTTACGACTATCCTTTCTGAAATAACTAGTAGACATTGGATCTCCTCAAGTTGTTAAACTTCTGCAAAAAAAGGACTAGGCTCTGATACCAATTGTAGGTCCCGAAGACAACTGAGAGGGGGGGGGGGTGAATCAGTTGTCTAATAAATTCAAACCAAAAACTTATTAACCAACTTAATGCTTTATACCGGTAAGATAGTTAAATATGTCGGTAAACAGTGTTAACAGAAAATTGCAGTACCGGTAAGAATTAATGCATGAAACATACGTACAAAGTCATCCACAACACATGACACCAATATTTGTATCTGGAAACCCTATAAGGGGAAAAACCACTGTGGGAAACTTTACCCACAATCAGATGATACTACTGCAGATAGTAAGTGTACAAAGAGGGGTCTGCACATGCAGAAAGGCCAACAGCCTAGAGCTCACTACTCAATCACAAATGGGAGTCACACTGACTATAGTTGGATGGTTAAATCCAATGAGAATGTACTGCACAAAATAGCATCTTCATATGCTGGATTCATTACCGGTGTAATGTTGATATGCTTCTACAAAAACCTAGCTTCACCTTCAAATGATGTCTTCATGTATATCTCTGTTTGATCTCGCATATACCTTTCCTTAAATATTTTTCACATTCCACACTTGATCTTACAAATAAGATCTTACATTTATACCATACCCTAAGACCAATTTTAGTAGGTCGACTCTACAAGATATTACAATAAAAACATTTTACAAATAATACAATATCTGATGCAATAACTGATTGAACATGTCAGCTTAATGCATTTATAACAATAATAAATCATCTCCATAGCGTGTCATGCTGATCTAGAAAAGATAAACCTACCGGTGTAACCCTAGATAACCTGGACCTATTTGCCGGTAAAAGCAAATATACAAATAAGAATATACCAATGATTATTACTTCAAAGTAAAGTGTCCACATGATGTCTTCGATATTACCAAGTGTCTTCTATGTCATTTCAGGTACCGGTGAACATTATATCCTACCGGTTGACTAGATACCGGTAACTGTTTGCATAGTTTACTATTTGCCGGTGAATGTTGCTGGATCACCAAAGTAGGTGTATTTAGCAGGTGTTGACATCAATGACAAAACCATACCAAAATACCAACATATTGATCATACACATGTTCATATGGAGGAGGTCTATAATGATGCTATGTATATGGACCACTTGGTATAGAGTCATGGTGAGGAATGGAATATCTGCTTTGTCCTTGTATACCATACTCTATAGGCATGTCATGAGTTTGTTCTAGTGTGTTGCCCCCAAATTTGATGCGGGGTTTCCTTGTGTCCAAATTTTGAGCATGCCTTTGAATATCCAATTGCCTTGGTGGTTGATCCTTAGCATTGGTATGTGATTGAGCATATTTTCTGCATAAGACTTCCATAATGGTCTGTGAAGGTGAGTATCATATGCTTGACCATGTGTATGTGGGACCTCTAGTTTTTGAAACAAAGATGATGGTGATTTAGGAACCATATGTGGTCCTCTATTGCCTCCACTATTAGGCCTCCTTTGATCCATGTTGAGGTGAGATTTTTGCAAAGGTCGATTTTCCATTATTTGAGACATGTCAAAATCATGAGGGATCTTGGCTCCACTTTGTGCCATCACTTGTAAGAAATATTGTCTATCCCTTCTCATTTTTTCCTCAACCAATCTATTGAAATGGGGATCCATAATGGTGTCTTCCACTTACGCTAAATATACAGAAAAGTTGTCCATATTGTCATTGTGTGTATCATTGTTGTTTGTAGTGTCCATGTTCTCAATATTTGGAATGCTTCTATAGGCATCCATGTCAGCTAATGTAGTATGATCAGAATTGAAAAAGATATCATTGTCAAACTCATAGGAACTCATGTTTGCAAACTCTTGAGCCTCTTTAGTTTCTCTCCTAGATTTTTGGGAATGGGTTTCAACCATGAACTAGGTCTTGACCAAGATGTGTGAGACTAGATGAAAATGGAAAGAGTGTGGAAGACCAAGAGTTGGATGGAATGTAAATGAATCTAAAGTGTTCTTGCAATGTCCAAAGTGTAAGATCAAGTATGTATGTAGTAGAGTAGGTGTGGCTTCCAAAGAGATGATAGTTTCTCTTGATGAGTTAAGTTGACCTTGACTCTAAGTAAGACTAAATGAGACCCAAAGGTGATAGACCTTGATGAGGGACCACTTAGCAAAATGTTGTTGTATGTAGTGTGTTGACAAAGTATGATGAGGATAAGAAAGTGACCTTTTAACTCAAGTTTAGACAAATGTGTATGTAATGTAAGGTGTAAAGCAATGATGGACTTTGTGAGACCCAGAAATAGGTTGAATTTTAGATGAAAACCCAAAGAGATAGCCTAGGAAGCTCAATAAGTCTGAAACTGACTATTCCTTGTTTGCTGGATTATGAAAGTTTTCAATTCTGAACACAGACGTGCCTGTATACTTCACAGACGTGCTCAAATGACACGAATGCTATTCTATCAGACATAGATGCACTTAAATGACACAGACGTGGTTCTGTCAAACACAGATGCATTTCTGAGATGTTGTAAGTGCAATGTTACTCAAGAGAACACAGACGTGTTTCTGCCCTTCATAGACACGGTTATATGACACAAACGCAGGTCTATCAGACACAAACACATTTCTAAAAATTTTGTGCAATTTTTCTAATCTGTGAAGTGACTTCTTGTGACCAAATCTAAATGTTTGACTATTTTTCATGACAAGAGGACACAATGTTGATGAGGACTCAATGTTTGCAAGTGTTTAGACTTAAAATGACTCAAAGAAAAGTGCGTTGTTTGATGTAAAAATGTTTTTCATACACTTGAAGACACAAAAGACACAATGTTTTGATGTTTGGTCTTGAATATTTGAATATTTAAAATAAGTCAAGCATAATTCTTATGGTTGGCCAGGACAATAGTTGTTGATTCCCACATGAAGCTATGCTATCTAGAGTGGATACTTAGATGCTTGACCCCACTGGCTCCACCCTTGGCACTCACTTCTCGGGGCAGCCAAGCATCAGTCCCCACGAAAACTCCTCGTGGTGAACTTTGTATCTCTACTAAGAACCATATGTGTGTGGGTCACTCCAGAGGTCCGACCTCCTGTGCCAACAACTAGAAGGATTTTGGCTTCTAAAACAAAAAGGTGCTAGTAAGGGCATTCACTCATGTGACCATACATGTGGCACTTTTAGCTCTATAAATATTGAAGGCTCCCAGCCAGTAGGGGTTACGCCCTACAACTGATCAAATAAATTTGATCAAATGGGTTTATGGGGAGACATAGTGTCGGTATGAACTTATTAGCACACGTTATCCATAGTTTTCACCATGGATACAGTTGTTTATAGTGGTTTGGAAGGGGTGGGTTTTCCTCGCTACCACTTGGGTTGTTCTCTCCTCACTAGTAGTCCTAATGACCATAGGGGAGACAGGCCCTCTAAAGATGAAACAAAAAGAGCCTATTGCCCAAGACACAAAAGACAAAGGTTCAATTTTAGTGCACCAATTGAAGTGCTTGCTAGTCTATGAAAACAAGGCACAAAATAAAGATCAAAAACCCTTGCCAAGGCCCTGCAACAAAGATCTATTAGTAGTTTGGATTGTTTCAAATGATCACCCCTTCTTGCATGCACACAAGTTAAGTAAATTTTTAGATCCAAAAGACTTTGTGAAATAGGGGCCTTCAACAAAATGATTTTTCTTTCAAAACAAGTTGCACCAAATTCGTTAGCTTGATCCGGAGATGTTAGTTCAAAATAAACCAGATCTGAAATTCAAATGATAAAAAACTAGATCAAAGAAATCAAAATGCAACAACTGCACGCAGACGTGGTTACCAGAAACACAAATGTGATTAGATCTGAGATAGACGCAGTTCCTAAACATAGACGTGATTAGAGCTGACACAGATGCGGTTCCGAAACATAGACGCACCTGAAGGCTTCACAGACGCGACTAGGGAACACAGACGAGTTTCCTAGAATTTGCAAAAAAATAAAAAAATGTCAAAGGTGCAGATGCGATTCCAGAAGTCACAGATGCAGCAGAAAATCAAAAACGCGATCCGAAAGTACGCAGATGCGAAAATATCAAAATATTGTTGGAAATGTCAGATTTGTAACTTCAAAAACACAAAATCTGCAACAAAAGATGTTAAATGCAAAAGGGACAAGGGTCCCACCGGGCATGCCAAAATTTATACAGTGAAAATGGATAACAACAATATTGAAAGACTAAATGAATTCAACCACAAAACCCTAGCCTAACAACAACAAAGATCCACCATAACATATGAAGATTACCTAAGACAATGCAAATCAAATGAAATCACAAAGATTATACCATCACATGTCCAATAGGGTTTGAATCTCCATTCTTCCTATCTCCATTGATCTTGCTTGATATATTTGCTCTCAGATTTTATATGTGCACAAGAGCTCAACAAAGAATGGAAATGTGGTTGCAAGTAGGATCACATATGAAAGTTCAAAAGCATAGTGTAGTCGAGTAATCAACGGGGGTTGATAATGAAGGAAGCATCTCCTTATATAGAAGACACCATAAGAAATGGAGGGATAAGATTGAGAGGTGTAAAAGATAAATGGTTGGCTATGATTAGAGGGTAGGTAGAGGAAATAAGAAAATAATGAGAGGGTAGGTAGTGTAGGAATTAAGAGATGAATGATATGTGTCATTGGTAGAAAGGTTAATGAATTAATTAAATAAATAAAGATTCATTTAATTAATAGAAGAAGTGGGATCAATTAAATAAATAAGAAATTTATTTAATTTAGGAAAAGGATAATTGAAATAAATAAATGTATTTATTTAAATGAGAAATAAGGCTAGAAGAGGGTAAATGAGTTAATTAAATAAATAAAATATTTATTTAATTAGACAGGGCAATTTTAGGTGTCTACAAAAACAAATGGGAAACAAAACAATTGAGTGAAATCAAAGTTTGCAACAAAACTTGAGCCACAACAATGGCTACCAAAAATACATAGACGACTCCCAGCTCACGATGCAACACACACACATAACTATAAATTTTCTAACACAACACCTGAAGTCAGTAATAACATGAATGAATTCACCTAGAAAGGCTCATTACAGATAAAAAGAACAAGCAAACACAAAGCAATGCACAAGCACTGAGAAGCATTGTCATGAATGACATACACAAGGAAACAATACTGTAAAATAAAACTAAACTGGCATTGCATAGAGTATAGTTTCCCCAAATATTATTATATCTAAAACTATACATTTAACTGTATCAAATGAACAATATCTACCTAGCTTCCCTCAAGCAAGAGCAAACACGATGCAGACACGGGAAAAAAGTTCAAAACCAAAAACAAGAGTTGCAAACCCAACCTGAAACCTACGTGAAGGCAAATGAAAGCTAATGAAGAGCTCCAACAACTCCAAACAACTAACAAGCTCAAGCCCAAAACCAATCTCCAACCATGCCAAGAGAAATTTACAGAGAAGACAAGAATTGCAAAAGAAGCCATAAAATATCATGACAAAACAATTAAAAATCAAAAGCCATTAACCAAAAACCCTAGTTGTTTTTCTGGCCAATGAGATTATTTCATTTTGAAATAGTCTCATTCCCATACTTAGGGTTAATAATATATTCCCATTGAATTTTCAAATGGGATTTAAAAAAAAAAAGGAAATAAATAATATAACAATATTATATTAGCATTATGAGCGGGGATTTAACTTATGTTTTCGCCCAATAACCACATTAAAATATTTACACTTATAAATAAAACATTGACCAAAATAAAATAAATCAAGAAGGAGAAAAGATCACAATTAAATAATCAAGGCTTCCTTAAAAATAATTTAACAACAACATTAAATAATAATTAAATCAAATAAAGAATAAATTAAACATTAAATAATTAAAATAACTCTAAACAATAAATAAACATTAATAAACAAATTAAACAATTAAATTAATATTATAACTATTAAATCACCAATTAATATTAAAAAAATTAATCTAACATTATTATTCACATAAACAATTAAATCATACCATGAACTCACAACCAAGGTGACCAATTGACAAACTGCCAACACGCACACACAAGTGACCGCCTAGAGATAGAGTGTGTAAGGGGAACCGACGTCAACTCTAGAACCACATATTACCATTGGGATTGAGACACACTCACACCTGTAAAGCCAAGGGAGCTCGCACTTGGTTACCCAAGAGGAATAAATGCCTAGTACTTGCAAGTCCTACAACCATAGATAACAATACACACACACACACACACACACACACACATATAATAGGCAAGTGGAAGAATATCGCAACGACACATCTTGCTTGCAATGAGTGATGTGATGATGATTCTCCACAAAGATAATCGAACAATATAAAAGCAATAATTATACATCTCATCATCATATATAATTAAGGATTAGGGTTAGTACATCTAATCATCATCAATGCATAATCAGTGTAACTCATCAACACATATGAATACATGTAAAATCCATCGAGTAATATAATTAGTAAGATAACATCATCACAAGATAGCATGAATCAACATAGTATCTAACATCATGCTAATTAATTGAAACATATAAAGAGTCATAACTGATCATGAACATAATCCATAGCATCAATAAGTCTAATTAAGTCTAAACATATCCATCATGCATAAGATAAAGGTCTAAACATGTCTATCAAAATGTAATGAAAGCCCAATCAAGGGTGGACACTACACATTCACCCCTTGGCATTTACACATTCACCATGTGGCATTTGCATTTACACTACATGTCCTAAATAGGTTGATGCACACTCTTATATGAGGTTCTATATACTTGAAACCAAACATCACTTGCACACACACACGAGGATGATTAGAACTAGCTAAATACATCTAGACTATTCCTACTCTCCTACCCAACATGGATCACCTAGAAAAACACATCTAGGGTCGAGTACCTATGTCCTCTCTCATCATTTTTCTCATGGATGATATAGAAAAACACATCTAGGGTGTATTTAGCTCCTCTCTTCTCTTCTCATCAGCTCATAGCTTTGCTATTTGTAATTCATGGATGATGTGTGATTTTCTCTTTTATGTGATCACTTGTGTTCTTGAGATGAAATTTTTCAAGAATGATATTAGTGGTTGAGGCATTTCAATTATCGAGGTCTCTTCAACTAGTTGACTTGAGGTCTTGTTTTTAGTACTAATCCCTTGTGTTATGTGTCCTTGCATATGATTGTGTGAGTTAAGATTGTAATATTGGGGGCTTGGTTCCTCCAAAATTAGTGAAGTCTTATCTCCTTGTGATTGCGCTCCTATTTTCTCTTCTCTCTCATCTCATCTTTCTACTTTACCTAGAGTATGATCATAAGATCATACTACACTAAAGTGGGGGCTAAATGTAGCGTTGTAAATTGTACACCCTTAATTTGGGTGGTACAATTCCACACTTAGGTTAGCACCTACCTTAGTCTATTGCATTTTGCATTTTAAATTCTCTTAAATATTTAATTAATTAATTTAATTAAATCTAAAGTCCTCTTTTATCACTCCACACATCATAAAATTGGGCCCTTACCCTAAGTGTGCCCCTTTTATTTTATCCTTTTAATTAATTCATTCATTAAATCCCTAATTAGGTCATATTTTGACCTTCAAGGACCGATTTTACATATCTAAACACCTTGAATTGTCACACCAAGATGGGATCTACTTTGTAATCACAATACCTTGCATCCCTAAAAGTTCAAAAAAATGTTGGTCAGACCAAAATGATTCACTCTATTCCCAAGTTTTTCTCCCAGAATATTAGGATCATGTTTTGGCAATATTATAATGTTTAAATCTAGCTTCGTGTGAAAATATATTGATTCTAGGTCGGCCTAAAGGTGATTTCAATTATGAAATCCCTACATAAGGAATCCCTCTCAACTCATTTTGGATCTAAAACTCTAAGAAATAAATCTCTCCAAGAAATCAAGCATTCTTGGATCCGTTTCTAGAGATCGTCAAGGCTACATTTTCTTCATTAAACCATTGTGGAGCAAATTAAATCATTCATATGTAAGCATGTGTGTGTGATCAGGGTTTTTTCATGTCCATGCCATTTCATACAACATATGTGATTACATTCAAGAAACAAAGCATCATTATCAGTCATTGCAGATCTAAGGTATATCTTTCCATTATTTATTTTAGTATTTGCAATATTTCAATCAAGGTTAATTCCTTAACCGAGGTTTGACTTAGTTAAACCCCTATTTCCAACCTATCTCCCTTTCTTTTTATGTGTAGGAAATAGGTACAAAGCTACTATCTTCAAAATCAATATTATTTTTAGAGACGAATCAACCCTTTTGGTGTGTGAAAAGTTGGGAGGACCAGAGTGAGGTGCTCCAATCCTAGTATTTTTGGAGCTTTTTTGGGGATCAACTCTAAATCTACTTATATTTTTCAGATCTAGGGGCATGCCTCAATCTGATGACTGTAGCTCACTATTTCTGTGTTTATACCTTCATTTTCAGCACTTTACCCTTATTTTGACATCTTCAATAACTCAATTCAACTCAAGGGAAAGAAGAGGGTACATTCAAACCCCCTTGGAATTAGATCAGAATCTAGATCTAATAGGTTTAGATCTATCTAATTCCTATCATTCCCTAAAGTAACGGTCCTTAAGAAGAATTAGAGGTTTTACTACATTCAATGATGAAACCCCTAATTTTGACCATTACATAATGGTTTGTCTACTTTCAAAGATTATTAAACACATGATACGATTTTACAGTACTGACATTTGGTTGTTGCAATAAATATACAACTAGTGAGATATCACAAGAGACCTGCTAATAAAGAGTGGTGGATAATTTCTTAGAAGATCACAAGACGATTATAAATGCTTTGAAAAAAAGATAGGATGCAAATGGTTTTTATCACCATTTGATCTATAGTTTTATTACTGTTTGATATATAGGTCCATGACCCACTTAGCTTAACTAAAAAAAATTGACTAATATTTTTTCCTTATTACATATTCTCAATTGTGTTTGATCCAATCCATACTTAGGTACATCTATCCAGAAGGGATAGGCATCCATCTAACTAGGATAGACATCTAACCATACAGGTTAGGCATCTGTCCATACAGGATAGGGAGTTTCTCCAATTCAAGATAGGTATCTACCCAAATGGGGTAGGCATCTATTCATAAAGAATAGGAAGTCCTCTAGCCAAAAACTTAGACTCATCAAGACCATCTGGGTCTCGAGTCACTCTCAAAAGACTACACTCCCCCACTAGGAGTGCATCGAGGTCACTGTCCTTAGGAGTATATAAAAATAATTATATAAAACAAGCTTGAGTTTTGCCTAGGAATTAAACCTAAACCCTCAGGAAGTCAAGTGAATCCATACGGGATTGTTTTTGAGTATACATTAAATTAATTTTAATCTTTAAATTAGTATTATTTGTACCCTTTGATTTGAAGGAATAAAGAGCTTCGAAAAACATCAACCCATCCTTAACCAAATCCTGATCCCCATCCCCGAATGCCTGAGTACTAGGGACAACTCCATCCCTAGACTACCTACATACCCATTTTTGACATGGGATCAAGACGTAAAGTATGTATTTCTTCTTTCTAACTATGGTTTAATGTAAACTATTTGGTGGGTACACAACCCTTTCTAGGGTCAATGTCCTAGACAGTTTCTCTGTGGTTGCTACCCATGATGGTAGCTCTAAAGAAAAAAGGCTCAAGGTGGCCCTCTTCTTGTGGCTTAAAACAACTAAGTCCTATTTCCTATCATATGCATCACCCTTGACCCATTATCATCCACCAAAATTAATCAAGATAAATAAATTCCAAAACATCACACACAACCAAACCCTAAAGTGGTTTTCTAAGGTTTAACTGAGCAGATGCAAATTCATTTTAAAACTTATTTTTAGATTATTGATCCAAGAGGGATTACCCACTCCTTGGATTTTAACTTCCAAATGACCCTTATTTCTCCCTGATGATTTATAGGGACGATGTCACATATGTCATTTTTGCAACTTTATTAGGTGTTGAGTGTAGTAGTTCAACACAACGATATTACCCGTAAGCGTGACCCAGAAGCACCATAGATATCGAACACTGCTAAGGTTTTTGGTTTCAACTCCTCCTGTTTAGTTGTCTAACTAGGAACTATTAATTTATGAAACTTAAATAACATTATACTAAAACAACTATGAAGATGAAATTATTTCATGCAAGGAATAATTGTTTCAATTTCATAAATCAAGATATAAATTTCACATAATTGAAAGGAACATTTGTAGAGAAAAATAAACAAATTATCTACTTGGGAAATTAATATTATTTCTTGAAGAGGAAAGACTAATAATGAAATGTAACTTGCATGATAAACAAACAATTATTCAACTCCTTGGAAAGTAACTTGCATGATAAACAAAAAAATGTTCAACTTCTTTAAATAAGAATTTTTTTAACTAAACATTAAATCATTTTGCACAAATTGTTTTAAGGAGACTATGAATCTAAACAAATCTAATTGGAAGATAAATCCTTTTAAATTTTAATACTTAGCATCTAAATATGTACATACTAAACACTCGACTAAATTATATATATATCATATTAAATAATTCAAAGAATAATGTTTCCACTTAGACAATAAATAATTTAAATAATTTGAAGGAACTAATATTTCATTCAATAATAAGCAAAATGTTTGATTAATAATATTCTATTTCATATGTTATTTGATCTTTTAACTACAATTCATCGTCAACATATTACTTATAAATACCTCTGTATTCATTTATACCCCAAATATAAGGAGCATTTAAATAATTTAAATGTAAAGTCCTATTTAAATAATTAGAGTGCACATAATAAGGTTACAAGTAAACTTTGCCAAACAATTTTCCAAATATAAAAAATAAATAAATTCTCTTTTTCTTTTATTTTTAATAAAAATTTCGAACACTTAAATTAAGATTATTCTTTTTAATGAATATAATTTAACAATTGATTTTAAAATTTATAGCTTTAATAGGGAAACTCAAATAAGATATTTTTAAAGCTGTTTAGATATCTTATTAATTATCAAAAAGGCGATTTTCAAAACAATTTTGTCCCTTATCTTTTAAATTTTAATCCTTGAGAAATTTAAATAATAAGTTGGGTTAAATCATTGGCTCAAAACTATTGGTGTAAATTAGAACTTGTATATCTATATTTTAAAAATATAGGTAAATTTTGTCGAGAGATATCTTATAATAGAAGGGAATCTAACGATTGCTACTCGATTTTATTGATTTTTCCCTTTTAAATATTATGACACTAGTCCACTATCATTTGAATGTAATAGTTTCATATAGTTGGAGACAAGTGGCGAGGGTTCTATTTTATTTGGAGTAATAAAATAACACCTCCATAAAAACCAAAAGATGACATATTTCATGCATTTACCCATCATTTGCATGTCAAATTGTTTCAAAATTGAATTTTTGTTTACAGACATTTTGATGTCATTGTAGATGCCTCTCAACATAATTAAGGGTGTTAATATCTATTTATAAAACAAGCAATTAATTTAATATAGTTATGATAAAATTAATTTTATGCAAGAGAACATAACAACCAACCAAATAAATGGTAAATTTACTAATTAATTGATTTTTATTTATTTTATCAAATTTAATGTTTATCAACAAATAGATTACTTAAAATTTGTCTTAAATAAAATTGTCTTACAAAGTAAATACTCCCATGAAATTAAATTTAAATATGAAGGAAATAATTTCCTTTTTATTTTAGTGAATACTGAAATTTAAACCAAACAAATTAAGTAAGCAATCTCAACCCTTAGATTAGATTTAATCTTAGCCCTTAGATGTAAAGTTCACCCACAACCCTAAAATATTTATACTAATCCTAAAATTTATGGATTTTCTTTCATTTCATTGTTGTGGATCTTGTAGGGAAGAATGAAGGAAGAAGAATGCATACAAAAGAGATCTACAAAATATATCATGCTTGTCTATGAGTTTGCTATCCTTTGCATCAATCAAATTCCTATTTTGTATAAAACCCTCTTAATCTGATAATTTTTCCCACTCTTGTTTGCTGGTTAATGTATGCAAATTTATGTAGATTTTGAAAACCCTTTTTGCAAGGATTGGATGACTGATTTAGTGGCAGTTTTTTTTTCAATTTTAGTTATTCTATTTAAAATTTTTAAATAAAACTTTAAATCGATTTTTAATTTATTTTATTTTTTATATTTTCATATTAAACTATTTCTATATAAATAAAATGGTTTAGGCCATTTAATTTACTTACATAATAAAAAAAGACTATTTCTGGAACAATAGATTCAAAATTACCTTCATGGTTGTTAAGAGTTTTGACAAATTTAGTTGATATTAAACTATTTAGTACATTAGTATAGATGTATAATAGTTACTCATATCAATTCTAAATTAGACTATATATATTTAATTTAACTTATTCTAACTGTGAAAGTGATTACTAGAAAAATATTTTCCATTGCTATAAGTAAATAAATTTGTTCGTTCAAACTTTCATGCAAAAATTAAGCTACTGGAGAACTAGATTTAAGGGAAAAAAAAGTTTAAACACCAAAATATAAAGATTCTAAAGAGTACATATTTTAAGGTAGTATTTCTCTTTGAGATTTACTTTCGATTTCCAATCAATAATTTATGAGTAATTATTTCTTACATGAAACTAGAAATCAATAATTTATGAGTAATTATTTCTTAAACTAATTAATTCATTAACTAAGTTTCTTTTCTGAACCCAAACATAAATATTTGTTAATTCATTAACTAAGTTTCTTTTCTAACCCACACATAAATTTTTATTTTTTTTTTGAAAAAAGGTGGCAGTGCCACTTAATATATTTCTTTAAGCTGATTCAAAGAGCTCCTGGAGAAAAGAACCAAAAAGAAAAACTTTGATCCTTGCTCGATATTACATAGAAAGGTTGTGAAACTTAAATCCCTAATATGCCACAAAAGTACAATATATCTCATACTATCCAGAATACCAAATGCCACAAATCATCTCCAAGTGTCGAATGCTTCCTGAAGTATGTTGACCAAGATGAAGTCCAAACCAAAACATCATGAAAGTTGTACACATTTACATAGCAGTCCATAGTCTTCCTCGCTTCATAAATGCCCAAATCAACATCCATTCACATCATTCAGATACTGCACAACCATGGAACCCTGCAATTATAATACCTCACATACCAACTTTTTATCATTATGAAAACATCTGCATAACCATGTACAATATTATTCTGTGCCCATGTCCTCCAAAATTATTTTTCTAAGGATTGGAAAAAAATCAAGACCACAATTCATCCCCATCATATTAAGTTCTACCTTGGAACTTCCCATATTTGCCAAATGATCTACCACCCGGTTTCCTTCTGTATACACATGAAATAGTAAAATTTACAAATGTATCAATGAGTTGCCATACTTGTTCAAACAAATATCTTATCTACCAATTGTCAATATTTCTCTTTATGCAAGCGTTGATAATAATAGTTGAGTCACCTTCAATGTGAATATAAGAGATGTTCAATTTTTTAACTAGTAGAATGCCTTCAAGCAAAACATATGCCTCTGCATAATTGTTAGTAAGCAGTGGAATGGAAATAGATTTCAAAGCAAAAACATATCCTGTATGGTCCCTAATGCATACTCCTACTCTTGCATCACCCGGGTTCCCTTTAGAGGAGCCATCAAAATTCAATTTAAAATGTGTTGAATTCAGAGGACACCATTTCACTTCATTTCTATCAATTTTAGTAATCCTCACTCTTGGAAAGCAAGGTGATATGGGAATAGAGATGCCCTTCCAATAATTAATAACTTGACCATCCCAAGAAGTAAATTCCCTACTTGGATTGAACTGATTTGAAACATGAGCATTAACCAATTTTGATATTGATTTTTCAATGTAATTGAAAACATCAAAAAGAGGAGATGTCTGGTTTCTAAAAATATGCTTATTTATTTCCCACTAGATTGATCATACTACTATGGATGGGATCACTTTCCAAATGCATGCAAAAAGAGAGGATGAGTATAAGACTGGCCAGGATTGGAACAAATCCCATACATTATTTGGAAGAGGGATACTAAAGGAAAGTTTAGAAAGCACAAACATCCAACAATTATGAGCAAAATCACATTGGAGGAGGAGATGATCTAACGTTTCATTATGCTCACCATAAAGTACATAGGCAAATGGAGGTGCAATGTTCAATTTATCAAGTCTCTCACTGGTAAGTATTCTCTTGTGTAACCGCATTTTCTAAGTGGCAGATTGTATAAACTTTTAGGATTTTGTTATAGGTTTATTTTATGAGTTGTGACCAGAGGTTTTCTTTCTAGGGTTCTTTCCTCTGATATGCTCTTTGAATCCTATGTAAAAATTAAAAAAATTAGATATTAATAAATTTTAGTGGAGTATTCCACTTTTATCAAAAAAATAAAAATAAAGTATTCTCTTGTGTAGAACAAGCCAGACAAACATCCCTGCCTTGGGAAGAATAATGTCGTTCCAACACAAGTTATAAGCTCTTTGTGAATATGATTGAATTGACATCTGATGAATTGCATTATACCCTTCCTTGATAGAGTACTTTCCATTCTTTGCAGGGCACCATATTAATTTGTTTGAACCATTAGAGATAAAAATGATGCGGTTCTTGAGAATTAAAGAAAATTTTACCTTTTGAGCTGGGGAGATTGGGAGTGAAGCTAGATTCTTCCAAATGACATGATTTGAATGCTTCTCAAGATTATCTATGTAATCACAAAGGTAAGATCCCCATTGAGTAATAAATTTGGGGATTGCATTTACTAGAGATTCCTAAAGATTAAGGGGGGGGAGACCACTCCATGAATCATGCCAGAAGTTGACATCTTTGCCATTATGTACTTGCCAAGATAAATATCTAGTAATCACATTCCTAGAAGCCATCATGAAGTTCCAAACTGTAGAGCTTGGTGGAGGATCAAGGATAGTAAAAATACATGATGGGGTAGGAGTATCTAAATACTTTTCTTTCATAATTTTACACCACAAAGCATGTGGTTTTGCATAAATATTCCAAACCAACTTTCCCCCAAAGGCCTTGTTCCTTTTTGAAATATCGTGTAGACCAACCCCGACTGTAGATTTACTTGTAGTCATTTTGTTGAGAGATACAAGTGGGATCTTTTTATCTTTTGAAAGATTACCTTTCCAAATAAAATTTTGAATAATTTTCTTGATATGGGAAACAATAGATTTTGGGGCTTGAAGGACTGAAATGTAGTAGTTTGGGATTGTAGCCAAAACAGTTTTGACAAGAAGGATTTTGCTTGACAGAGATAACCATCTAGCTTTCCACACAGAAATTCTTCTTTTTAATCTGTCAATCACAAAATTCCAAAAAGAGGGTTTCCCTTCTCCCATAAAGAAAGGGATGCCCAAGTATGAAGATGGAAGAGAATCCATTGGAAAGCCCAATGTCTGGATAATGTTGTTAGACACCTTTTCAGAAGTATTAAATATGAATAGTTTAGATTTCTTAACATTGATTTTCTTCCCAGATCCAGAAGTATATATGTCCAATATTTTCTTAATATGCCTTGTTTCTTGAATCTTGGAACAACCAAATAGAAGTGTATCATCTGCATATAAAGTGTGGGTGATAAAAATTGAAGTATTTGGGATGCATATCCCTTTCCAAAGACCTAGAGTCAGCTGTTTATTGACCAATTTGCTAAAAGCTTCTGCCATGATAATGAAGAGAAAAGGTGATAGTGGGTCACCTTGTCTAACTCCTTGAGTGGATAAAAAAAAACCAGAAGGATTACCATTAATAACAACTGAGAAATGTGCACCAGAGAGACAATTTTTGATCCATTCGCACCACTTATCCGAAAAGACAAACTTTATAAGCACTCTCAAAATAAAAGACCAACATACTTTATCATATGCTTTCAACATGTATAATTTAGCTATGAAAGTAGGGGACTGTGAAGAGTTAATTGAGTCCAAAGCTTCATGGGCCACAAGCGCACCTTCTGATGTTTCCCTACCAGGAACAAAACCTCCTTGTTGAGGAGATATTACTTTAGGTATCAAGGATTTTAATCGGAGATAAATAGCTTTTGTGAAGATCTTATAAATTATATTACACAAGGAGATAGGTCTAAAGTCTGCAAAAGATTGAGGGTTGTTGTATTTCAGGATAAGAGCAATATGGGTTAAATTGAAGTTCTTGAGTATAAAAGCTTTTTGTCTTGACTCCTCTAAAGCCATTAAAAGATCAAAACTTAAAACGTCCCAACACTTTTGAAAGAATAGCATGGTGAAACCGTCATGACCTAGAGACTTGTAAGGAGCCATCAAAACTACCACCTCTTGAAGTTCAGAAAGAGAGAAAGGTTGCATCAGATAATCATTAGCATGTTGTGAAATTAGACAAGGGATGGAATCTAGCAATACCTTGACACTGGAATCCTTAGGAACAAAAGGAGGATAAGGAGCAAGAAGATTTTTAAAGAAGAGTTCACCCTCTTCCCTAATTTCTTGTTCATTAGTTAATTTATCCTTGAAGAAGAGGCATTTATAGAAAAGATAGTAGATGCAACTTGCTTAATATTTGCATATGCCTGAAAGAACTTAGTATTTTTATCCCCATCTTTTAGCCATAACTCCCTTGATTTTTGTCTCCAATACTCCTCCTCTCTAGAGCACAATTCTTCCCAGTATCTTTGTAAATGCTTCTTCCTTGAGAAGGTTTTAGGGTTAATCCCATTAGAAAAGATAAGTTTGTTGATGTCCTTTAATTCCTTCTCTACATTTGATTTCTCTGTAAAGATGTTTTTGAATACTTCCCTATTCCAGACTTTGATATTTGCTTTTACAAACTGCATTTTCATGTAAAGTTGAAACATTTTGTTCCCCCCTATAGAAGGGGGCACTTACCCACCATTGACGAAGCAGAGCATGAAATTGTGGGTGTCGAAACCACATTATTTCAAATTTAAAAGAAAGTCTATGATGAGAAGTTTCATGTTTATCCAAGCATAATGAAATAGGAAAATGGTTAGATCCAAAGAATGATAGAATATTAGAGCTGAAGTATATTTCTGAAGGATTCATTTATGTGAAGTGAGAAATCTGTCCAATCTACTTTCTATTTGAAGAGAAGTTCTCTGGTTTGTCCATGTAAATATCCAAAGTCATCAATCACCTTAGAAGTAGTAGGGTTGCCTCCCTGTTTCTCATCCTTAGATAAAATGACATTAAAATCACCTCCTAAGATGATTTTCTGAGCTCCTTGTTGATGGATTTGGTAAGATAAGGTATTCTAAAGAGCATGTTTCTCATGGGGAGCTGTTGGACCATAAATATTAAAGAGAAGAAAGGATAGATCAATTTTTTTAATAAGAATAAGATGCCAATTTGTCCCTTGGTTTAAGGGTTTTGCTTTGATTGTCTTGGGATTCCACAATGTCAGAATAACATCGGAAGCCGCTACTACAGGAACATGTATGAAATCCCATAGAGTCCATTTTTTAAAAATCTTTTGAGAGGCTTCATCAAAGAGCTTTGCTTCTTGCAATTAAATGATGTCTGCTTGGGAGGAACCCAATTGGTGCTTGATCCATCCCCTCTTGTCAGAGGCATTCAAACCTCTGCTGACGTTCCAAGATATGATCCTCATTGCACCCGAGAAGAACAACATGTTCTTCTCATTCTTGGTTGGGGTGAAAACCTGTCTACCATTGTAGAGTGGATACCAGCTGCAATCTAAATATTAATTACCCCTTTTCCCTTGTTTATAACTAATTAAATTATAAGTTTTAGTGAAAATAGTGAAACTAATTGACTAAAAAGTCAATTCAATTAATACTAATTATTTTGCATGTTCAATTTTAAACAATATGTTTTTGTAACTAAAGTCAATTGCAATAATAATATTTACTATACCAAACTTCAAAATATGATAACCTAACATTATTTCATTATTCTCATTTAGTATTAAATCTAGACACTTATAATTGATTAATATTTAATTTAATAATATTGGATGTGTTAAATTAATGGATTGATCTCTTCTTTCTTTTTTTTGAAAAATTTAATTTATCATTTAATTTCATATATTTTTAATTCATAATTAAGATAAATGTTGTTTCCAATGAATTTAATTGAACTTTTACTGTTTCATTGAAAATCCACTTATCTGGTAATGCTCTCCTTTGTTGAAGATATTCAATCCCTTTGATTTCTTATTGACTTTTCTTCTTGCTCCCTTTCAAAAATCTTAACTTTTGTTTCAATTCTCAAGTAAAATTTCCTACAAAAATCTAGAAAGAGAAAGAGAAACTCCAAAAACAACATTTTGAAAAAAAATGTCTTCCAAAAACAAACCTTGTCCAATTCATACAACATTCTCTCAATTTATAGATTTTGGAGTTGTAATATGATTTTTACCATCGCAATAATAATTTTTCAAATTAGGGGAGATTCTTCAATTAATATGCCAAAAATGAAATTGTAACTCCCTTCTTGCCAATTTATTTATTTCTTCCATTTTATCAAAAAAAAAATTCATAACTCCCTTGTCATAAAAATACAATGAATAGAGATATTCTTGTCATAGAATTAGTTTGTAACTCCCATGTCATGGCATTTTCTAAATTAAAATTCATTCCTTCCAAAATAAATAAATAAATATTGAAATTTCCATTTGTCATAGTGTTAATAATAAATTTCCTCTCTTCTATTATGTCATGTGTCTTGGCCTTCCCTTTTTCTCCCACACCATGCGCTTTAAAAAATAATATGCATTAAAATAAATATAAATAAGTATTTTTCTATTCTTTAAACTATAAAATTAATTACTTGCATCTCTTTATTTTTTAATTTAAAAAAAAATAAAAGTGGAGAACCACTAAATTTTATCAATATTTAAAATTTTTACAACCTGGTTCAAAGAGCACTAGTAGGAAAGAACCAGGTAAAGAAAACCTCTATTCTTGCTCATACATAATAAAGTCAGATAAGAACAAGGATCAAAGAGAAATAACCAGCCAACCCAAGGATTCCCCACTTGCATCTCTTTATTATTATAATGTGAAGAATATAAATATATTTATATATATGTATTTTTGGTTTCTTAGTAAAATTTAATTTATTAGTATATTTAACCAAGTTTATTATTTAATTTAATGCATTTATTAATTTTGAGTTTGTTTGATTTATTGGTTAATTTTTAATTTATTACAAATATATAATTGATGAATTCCAACCTTACCCGAAATTAATCAAATAATTTTTTTGAATATTCTAACTAAGAGGGTTATGACATTTAATACATATTTATAATTCATTTATTGTGACCATTTTATACTTTCATAGATTCTAATTTTATGTCCCCTTAAGCCATGTCCTAATTAGTTCTCGAATGATCCCCTTTTAAGACACATGTCCTAATTAGTTCTTGAATGGTCCCCTTTTAAGTCACATGTCCTAATTAGTTTGATCCCCTAAAGCCACAAGTCCTAATTAGGCCCATCCTCTTAAGCCATGTCCTAATTAGTTCAAATGATCACCTTTTAAGCCACATGTCCTAATTAGTTTGATCCGCTTAAGCCACATTAGTTAGGTCTATCCCCTTAAGCCATGTCCTAATTAGTTGAACATCCCCCTAGTTCATATACGCGCATGTGTGTGTACACACATACATATATACATGTGTATACATATGTACATATATGTGTGTGTGTGTGTGTGTGTGTGTGTGTGTACATATATATATATATATACATATGTGTGTGTACATATATATATGTATGTATGTATGTATATATGTGTGTGTGTGTGTGTGTGTGTGTGTGTGTATAGATATGTACATATATACATGTACATATATACATATACATATACATATACATATACATATACATATACATATACATATACATATACATATACATATGTATTATGCATGTATGTCTAACTATTTTTGTTGTAGGTGACAAATTAGTGACTTCATGAATTTAATTATTTATCAAAAATATTTATAAATTGGTAAGCATCATTTTTTTTGTTAAATGTTTAATTAATTTCTATTTTTAGTATGTATGTTTAATTCAATTCTAATTAACTCATTAAATTTATTACATGTAGGTCTCCTACAACCTAAATTTTTTTTCTCTATGGGGGTCTAATTTATAGATTTTTCAAGAACTTGATTGTCTCTATAGGGATCAATTTTAATGTTAAGTTTCCTAGATTTAAATTGAACTTTTTAATAATGTAGGTAAATTTTAAACATCGAGTTAGATATTTTGAAGATGTGGATCAAACTTTTAGATCTAGATATCATTTATTGCTTCATTTTTAATTTAATTTAAATGTGTATATATAAAATATAATACACATTTAAATGTACATTATTTATTGCTTCATTATAAATGCATGTGTATATATATAATTTAATTTATTGCTTCATATGTGTGCATTACTTATTGCTTCATTTATAACACATATGCGTATGTTTGTTTATGAGATTCATATGTACATGTATGTTATTTATTGTTTCATATTTGTACATTACTTATTGCTTCATTTATAATGTATGTGTATGCTATTTATTGCTTCATATGTGTACGTTACTTATTGATTCATTTATAACATGTATGTGTATGCTATTTATTGATTCATTTAAATAATAAATGCATGATGCATATGTTATTTATTGCTTCACAAGTTATTCTAGTTCATGTTTGTAATTTTTAAATTAAAACTAATCTAGGCTCGAGACCCCTATTCCATTGGAATAAATAAGTGGGCTTGTATATATGTACGTCCTAATTAGGTCCACCCCCTTAAGCCAAGTCCTAATTAGTTTCATCCCCTTACCCTATGTCCTACTTAGGTCCATCCCCTTAAGCCAAGTCCTAATTAGGTTCACCCCCTTAAGTCACATGTCCTAATCGGGTCCACCCCCTTAAGCTAAGTGCACGTTAGGTTCATCCCCTTACGACATGTCCTAATTAGGTCCATCCCCTTAAACCAAGTCCTAATTACTAGGTTCATCCACTTAAGCCGCATGTCCTAATTAGGTCCATCCCCATAATTTCCAGGTCCTAAGTAGGTTCATCCCCTTAAGCCGTGCCCTAATTAGGTCCATCCCCTTAAGCCACATGTCCTAATTACAATCATCCCCTTAAGTCACATATCCTAATTAGGTCCATCCCTTTACTTTCCAAGTCCTAAGTAGGTTCATCCCCTTAAGCTATGTCCTAATTAGGTCTGTCCTCTTAAGCCACATGTCTTGATTAGGTTCATCCCCTTAAGACATATCCTAATTAGGTTCATCCCCTTAAGTCATGTCCTAGTTAGCTCCTTTCCCTTAAGCCATGCCCTAAGTAAGTCCCCTGGAGCCATCATGGACATGACTTCATGTCCTAGTTAGTTCATACTCTTAAATAAGCCATGTCCTAGTTAGTCCATCGCCTTTAAAGCCATGTGTCCTAATTTAACTGTGTACACAAATTATCTAATTTATAGATACATTATAAATTATTGATTGCTTAATGTAATTTAATTGTGTTACAATATCTTATTAATTTAAATGTGTATATATTATTTAATAAATTTACATATGTTATTTATATTGCTTCATGTAATTTTTTTTTTCCATAAAAGTGGACAAGCCACTAAACTTTTTTCTTTTATTATTATATATAATAATTTTTACAATGGGTTCAAAGGGCATACTGACAGGAAAGAACCCGCAAGAAAACCTCTAGTTGTCACCTAAAATAAACCAATCTATTCTACCCTTACAAGATAGCAATTACATAGCCAGTTGTTCATATAACTCACCCAACCCCAATCTTTTGAAATATACAATGAGGTCCCATAGGAATTTTCGAGATACAATAGAACATCATGATTATATCCATCATAACATAAGCTCAACTGGTATACAAAATGAAGAGCAGGATGCTAACAAAATTCTCTTCATGGAAAACATGCCAAGACATCAAGAAGCCCACATGCTTAAACACATACTTTGGCCTGGCTTGACAAAAAAGAACATAGAACCAAAATTGCCCATACCTACAACAAAAACATAGCACAACTCCAGAATAGCATAAAAAAATGTCAAACATTTAGAAACCAAGTACTAGTGCCTTCAGGTGGGGGATCATTATTTACATTCGGAGGAGAAACAACCCTTAGAGGAAATTTGAGCCGTGCAGGAGCAGAAAACAAAAATCTCAAAGAAAGTAACAAATGCAAGGCTTCTAAAACAACCAAAGCTTTATCCACAATCTGAGCAGGTACCCAATTCACAAGAAGCTCCATGCATTCCCGAGTATCATCCAAAGTGTCACATATCAGACCCCTTCTTAGTTCAAACAATAATCGATGATACCATCCATTACCCAAAAGCTCATGATGAGGAAGAAAACCACCATAATGGAAATACCTCACATCAAACTGATAACTATCCAAAGCAGAGAAAACAAAATCCCCATTACACAATGATGGGAACATGAATGTGGAGACCAGAAGATGAACCAATTCAGCATCAATTAAAATATCATAGCAAATAGTAATAAATCGAGACATAATCTCAAAGTAAGAAATATTAAGACCAATTTCCAACTAGAGATTCCCCAAAAGCCTACGGATTCCATTAGCCACCTCAGGGGAAAATAGGTTAAAAACCTTACCAAGCTTTTGAAATTATCCTCATTTTCTTCTTCTGGAACCATCGATTTGAGTGCCACTCTATATTTTACAAAAGGTAAGAAAACTAACATTTGCAGAAACAAGAAAACCCAAACAACCCACAAACAATATGACACAAAATGCAAACTACCATATTTACCACGAGATAAATAGAAGAGGCGAAAGGAAAAAAAGAAACCAAAACAAAAATGTAAACTATGACGATGTGATATTTCACAATAGATAACAACACCTCAAATCTGATAGCCATCAATGATATCTCAAATGGGAGAGGATGCAAATGCCAAAAAAATGATTCCAAACATCATAAAACAATGGAAATTGTTCCATGACCAAACTCACATGAACAATCTTTAAGAGAGTACGGGGACATCATCAAACAATAATAGCCAAAGTATGTTTAGCAGATAAACCCACACACATGCCTATATCCATTTTAAGCCAAAAAAATAAAAAAGCACTTTAAATCACACAAACCATCCACCCTTGAGTGTATTAGGAATATCCACACCCTCACCCTATGAGTAACATCGTATATCACAAATATAGAAAGCAGAAAAACCATTTCTACTTCAAATACCTATCATATAATGATAATCATCCATATGGTGAACATGAACACAAACCTGACAATTCAAGGAGGGTGGGAAAGGACATGTATTAATTAGAGAGAACTCCATCCCAAACTTTAGATGGAAATTCTTTGGGATCAACTATGCAAAAATGAGCTTTGCTATCAATAGCAAGATTAGCCAAAAAATCCGCCACTATGTTACCATCTCTATAATAATGACAAATTAAGAAAGAATCAAAAGAATCTAACTTTTACAGAATATTATCAAGCAAATATTGCAACTTCCAACAATTTGATTTCTTCTTCATAACACTCTGAAATATTACCATAGAGTCACCCTCAATCACTATATTTTTAATCTTTAATGAAATTGCCATATCCAAGCCATAGGATAAAGCTTGATACTCTACAAAATTATTAGTACTAATACCAATATCATGACATTTCACCAGAATGAGTTGTGCATTATGATAAAAAATAGCCATCCCAACCCCTGCCTTCTCGAGATTTCCCCGGGAAGCACCATCAAAGTTGAGTTTGAAGTGTCCCCAAGGAGGAGCTTTCCACTTGGCCAACAACCGCCAATCATAAGACTTGTTACTCCTGAAGATAGATCCATAAGAAGGTAGGATCAAAAGGGATTGCAAAACCCTAGTAACCCTATTATCCCAATGGAAAAAGATGATTGGTTAGCCAAGTTCTTATAAATGTATGACAAAGCTACCTCTGAAATCGAGGTTTCAATTTTTTCCAAAACATTCGATAAAGAAGAACACACCTTTTTGAAAATCCTATTATTTAATTCAAACCAAATGTTCCGGAGCACAATAGAAGAAGAAATAACCAAAGAAATGCATAGAAAGATGATGAAAACATGAGAGGCCAAGAACAAAAGTGAGAAACAAGATCCTTATCAATAACAAAAGATAAACCTAACTTTCCCAGTAGCCATTGCCAACATTCATGAACAAAATCACAATGAAGAAACAGGTGAGAAGATGACTCAAGATTCTTATTACAGAGAACAATATTGCTTCATGTAAATTGCTTATGTGTATATTATTGATTGTGATTCATGTAAATTTCTTAATATGTATATATTAAATTATTTTATTATATGTCAATTGCTTCATTTATAATGTTTTAATGCATGTATATTATTTAAATTAAATGTGAATATTATTTAAAAGTTATGTGACTATTATCTATATTTCTTTGAATTTGTAATCAAGGTACATACGAGCATTGTTAGAAATCAAGATAATTCAACACGTGTACATTTAGGAAGACATATATATATATATATATATATATATATATATATATATTATAAAATCCATACATACAAAGAACAAGGTACTAGAAAGCAAGAATGTCCATACATGTACATGTAGAAAACATATATATAATGTCCATGAAATGAGTATAATATGTATGTAGATCCTAAAACATGTACTAAAGCACATACAAAAAATGTACTAAACATGTCCTCTCTTGACCAAGTGCTCTACATCTGCAAGTGCTATGGGGACTATCAAAGTCTCTCCTCTCTCATACTATAATACCATAGAAATGAAAAAATATTTATATTTATATTTTTAATGATTATAAATAAATAAAATTCTACGTCCTAGAAATTTGATATGCATATCCTAACATTAGGTGCTTTAAAAACTATAAAATTATATATATATATATATATCATATACTAGATCACCTTCTCCACACACATCCACGTGCTTTGCATCGACATGTGTAGGTGCTATGGTTTGAGTGGTTGTAATATCAGGAGCAAAAGTGGTATTAATTAGTTCCTACAAGGTCAAAAAGACCACATACATCAATTTTTATGAGCTACAATTTATCTATACATGCACATAATATTATTTAAAAGTATATAAATTTGTTCACATGAAATGTAACTGATCTCTCCAGAAATTCACCAAGAGGGCCATATGGGTGTGAAAAACCCATCCTAATAGTTTTGTCCACCTATTTACAAAATTAAATTTTTATGTAACTTAAGTTCTAGATAATGTGTACATGTGTATATATACATGTACATGTTTTATAATATATAATTTATATCTAGATACAAAATTAGGGTCAATTTCAACGTACACTACCTATAGGCTCATCTACAACAACCAATGTTGAAGGAGCACTCACCACAACCATAGGTGGATGATTCGACTTGGAAGTCATTGTCACAGTTCCCTTTTAAAAGTTCATACATACCAACAAATTAATATATACATGTAGACATTTAGAAATTTACATGACTTAAAATCAATTGAATTAAAAATATTACCCCAAAAGGTGTGTCAAGATCCACAGGTGTTGATAGTATACTAAATTGATCAACAAATCTAGTTGATGTGGCCCCAGCCTTGGCCTAGAGACACAATTGACACATGTATGAAACTTTATTAATATATATTTAATTTATATATATGAAGTTATATTTAATATTGGACAAATTTATATCTATAGCATATACCTGTCTATCATAGTGATCCATTGGATGATCATTAGCACATAGGAAATCAACATATGAACCAATATCATCATGATCATTGGATGCTCCTTATGTAGTAACTAAAGAGGATGGATCATGATGTGAACTGGATGCACCTGGATCATCATCGGGCCCATTACATAATCGATGATAGGTAGTACAAAAATGGGGTGTTGATGTATGAGGCATTGATTTAATGTCATCATTATCTCCTCCTAATGCTCCACCAACATCAGGGCCAATTGCTAAATCATATGTTTTCTCTATAAGGTTAATAGTGAGAAAAGTCAATGCACCAATGTTGAGATCATAGAGTGTTGGTGAATAGGAATAGGTATAAAAACATAAGGGGCATACACGACGGGTTAATGAGAAACAAGTCATTTGGGGTAAATACATGCCCACAACCTATGTTGTGGCATGTTGCCACCAACACCCTAGAATGATCTCATATCAAAATAGTTGGGTTTTAAACCCAAAATAAACTCTATATATAATTTAGTCTAAAAGTATAGGGGGCACTCTAAGTTAGCGTGTGGTGGTTGGTCAAAGACCATATACCACTGGTCCCAAAAAATATCTGTCATTGACTGATGTATAGACCACCTCATTGATATACATGATTTGTTCAGAGTAATAGTTAAGTTTGTGACATGGTCAACAAAATATGGAGCTATGTGGGCTTTTCTTATTTTCATGTCTAAAATATCCCTATAGGAGAGGCCATCATAATAGAACCAATGTCTGTCCTCCCTCCATGCACAATATGAGTCAAGTTCTACATCAATGGCCCTAACAACATCAAAAACATTTTGATGCAAAATGCACTATGTGGGGGGGCATGTATGGTGCATTAAGGATCTCATTAACTCTTTCTTGAATGGATCTTACATTTTCATTGGTCCTCTTGATATCAAGCCTCATCAGACCTAGCGGGTGGAGGTGGAGCTTGGGGTGGAGGTTTAGGTGGTGCACCTTGAGTTGGGTCATTTGGGGGGTGGAGGTGGAGGATTAAGTAACTCATCAATGTCAAATTCATCCATGATCTAGATATGTTTCTATGAGATGGGTAAGAACTTTGCATATATATACACAAATAATAAATATATGTACATAAATTTGAAAAAATAAATTAAAAAATTTAACTTTTAAAATGAATCTAGATCTATGTACACATATATATTTAATTCAAATAATTAAAAAATCTAGGTCCAAATAGACATGGAAATTCAATCCTAGAGATCACATGTACATACACATGCATAAAATACACATTGTATGTATGAAATATATACACATGTCATGAAGTATGTAGTACCCCTCCCTTAATCAAAATTTTCCAATACTCTTTTTGACCAGGGTTGATTTTTCAGTGGTTTTGTGGATACACTATGTGGTGATGCTTTTATTCAGATATTATGTTAAGATGGACTATACTTTGATGTGTGATTCAATGAATCTTCATTATGCATTAGTTCCTTATGGATGATTAGATGTTAACTTTATTTTTGTGTTATTGATCATGGACTAACACATTTACCTTATGTATGAGTTGCATTATGTATTCGTCTTCATGTGTGTGTGGAGTCTGTATGGGGTGCGGGGAGATGATTTTCTGTCACTCACTTCAGTGAGACATAGAACGTCACAATTCTCCTTCACCGGTGTGTTTACCATGTTTGTATGTATGTGATGCAGGAATTGCAGGTACAAGGTACTGACTCCACCTAGCTCCACAGGTTTGAGCGTACCTAATTAACCCGATGGAAGTAAAGGAGATAGTCTTAAGGCCCTAAATATCATCCCTAGCCTTGCTCGATAGTGAGAATTGTAAGTATTTTGTCAACCTTTCCTATGTTGGTATATAGGTCAAGTCTTTATTTTGTTTAGATGAGTTTGTCTGTTATGCGTTTTGAGACTTTATTAAATCCTTCTAGTGTTATTTTTCATGAAATTAATTATTAATACCTTAGGGAAATTAATAATTAATGTGTATTCTCATGTATAAATTAAATGAAGGATAAATTAATATGATCACCTTATATGTTAAAATAAATAAATCAATCATACTAGGTTGATTAATTAAATTAATTATTTAATATAGATCATCTAGTGGATTTAATATTGTGTCCTGTATTTTTGTAAAAGTTATTTTAACTTCTAAAAATTAAATATCTAGATGTCTTTTTTGTGTGTGAGGAAATTTAATTTTAAATTAAAAATATAAGTGTTATTAAATTGGAAGAAATAAATTCAAATATTAATTTTAATGAAAAGATTTTTGCCCTAAAATATATTTTAGGCAAAAATTCTTTATATTGGGGGATTTTTCCAGAATATGGAGTTGTTGTATTTTGGGAAAATTTCCTCTCTGTTGTGCATTGGGGGTTTTTGCATGGACGTGTTGAGGAAATTTTGAAGGGATTTATTTTGGTGAAAAGCTTTGGAAGGATTGGTGTGTGCATCCATTGGATTCATCTTCAATTTTTCTTCGAGGAAAGCATTTAAGGTTGGATTTTGAAACTTTTGCTTTATTCATTTTTTATCTTCTGTGAATGTGTGACTATGAAAACAAATGTGTGACTGTGAAAACATCTCTTATTGTTTTCTACTTTCACTTTCCTTGTTTGGTTGAAAGAAATGGTTGTTTGAGAAATTCCTTATATTAGCTGGGTATTCAAGGATATCAAGTTAATTTAATGAACATATGATCAGTTCATTCTTTTCCTATTTGTGAAATTGGGATAGGGGTTTCCAGATTTTCCAATTTTTGAGAGAAAATAAATTGTTTGTTTTGCTATTTATATACAACTATGTTTTTTCAAATTCTATTTAATTTTCTGTTTAAGAAAATGCAGAAGAGAGGGAAATATATATTTGTTATTTATTAAATTGCAGAGAGGTGCTGTTTTGTTTTTTATGATTCTCTGTTTTTTTTTGTTTGGGCATTTTTTTTTTAATTTCTCTGGGGAACCCACGACTATGGGCTTTCCCACAACCCACGAATGTGGGAGCCCACGACTGTGGGAACCCACAACATGGGTCTCCACAAACCCACGCCTCCTCCTCCCTTGGTGGGGCCCAAAATATATATATATATATATTTCAGAATTTATAATTGATGTTAGTAAATATGGATTGGAGGCTATTATTGATTTTGGGAAATTATTGTAAGAAATTGATTTTTAATTGAAATTTATAAATTATAGGAAAACTTGGTCATTATGAACTAGCTGGAAAAACAAAATCTATATTCGAATGTTAATGGTTTTGTTTCTTATATGTTTGGCTTTACTTGTTATTGATTAATTAGAAATTATATTGCAAATGAAACTAATTTTTAGTCTTTTGGTTCAAAAAATTTAATGGCTTAATTTTTTTATTTAAAGGGGAAATTTTCATGTGTGTGTGGGTGTGGCTTCTTAAGTCAAGTCATCGTGCAAGTTATTTGGGTTTATGTTGATTTTGACCTTTTCATGTTTTCTTCCCTTTGTGGTCTTGTCATGTGAGTTGACCAAATTGTGTTATATTACCTCCAGTTTGTTAAACCTAGATGGAAGGGTTTGTGTGACCAAGTGTATTTCTTCAATTGTGTTTGAACTCCCTGTGTATGATTGGACTTTATGTTTTTGCCTTGGAGTTCTTTGGGGATTGTGTAGTGTCATAAGGAAGAGTGGCTTTTGAGTGGGGGTTGGGCCCAAAGAGGCTTCCACGATGATCCCCTCAAAAGTTGAATAATTAAGTGATAACCTAATAATATATTAGGGGGTTTGGGTAGCTTAAATTCTAATTAATATTAATTGTACCCCGCTCGTGGTTGAGTGCTCATATAGACTCAAGATGTAGTGGGAAGGCCTGGAATTGCAAAACCAACTACCTTGTCCTCACGAAAGGTTTGTTGGGTCCATATGAGACTTAGATGGGGCTAGGGGTTTGAGAGAGGCTTCCAAGATAATCCAAGATGGGGTCCAGGGCCTATGGAGGCTTGCCAAGATAACCATTCCAAGCTATGTGATGACATTCTTCCCTTATGTTCACTTATGTGTAGTCGTGTTGATGTCACCTAGAGTATTATTGTGGAGTTATATTTGTGTGTGTATGTTTTATGTGGTTACCCGATGTAATGTTTAGACCATGTGTACATTCTTTGTGGTTTTCTAGATGGTCTTATTTCTATCTCCTAGCATGGTGGTGTGGTTCCTTTTTGGGCCACATGGTTGGGTGGTAGTGCTACTTTCCATCAGGTGTTCATTCCTTTCTCGTGAGGGTTGGTTTCATAGGTGTTCCATTTGTTCTCTTGTCTTTGATCATCTCATGTACCAGTTGGATCCTCTTTGAACTTCTTGGAGCATTTTGTATCTCTTGGACCTTATTTGGTCGGATGTATGCCTTCATGGCAAGATGTCATTTTGATGTAATCATTATGTACTCTTATGAGACTTGGTGTTATAAATGTAATGCAATTATGATGTAACCTATGTGATAGATCTTGTATTTGTATGATAGAATTAAGGGTTAAATGCAATGTAATGAACTATGATGAATGTAGCTTTAGAAATGTAATGTAAATAAATACAGTTGTATGTATTCAAACATGCTTATTGTAATCTCCTAATGAAATTTTAAATGCTATGTTCATGTTGTAACCATTCTCCCTTGAGTTAGATCAATGAACCTTATTCTTAATTAGTTTAATTGAATAATCTTTATTGGAAACACTTTAGGATTTTAAGTGAAGCCTTCCGCTTGTGCAAATTAAATGTGATGTTTATCTTAATGCATCTTTTAGTTTAGTATTGTTTAAAAAAAAATGTTTTGCACTCTTCTCGAGTGGTTTTAGTTTAATCCTTAAGGGTTTCTTGGTGGGAAATTACAAATTGGTATCAGAGCCCAAGTTTCAACACTAGGTACTCTGGTTTCACATGAGCCCATCTAACTAGACCAATTGCTAAGACTTACTGAATGTGTGTTCCTTATTAGTATCCTTGCTGGAGATCTAAACTTTTATTCTTATGGTGTTATTGTTAGGATTATGCCTAGTAAGGGTAAAGGTCATGGTCGCGATCGTGGTCTGTTGAACACAGAGTACCATTGAGAGGGGGGTGATGTTGGCATTGCACACTCCAACGAAAATTGTAGGTGATTGAAGGTATTTTCATTTATGGCAACCTTGCAATCCTATGGCACCGACATCAACAAACTCTACACTGATAGATAGTTCATCGACAGTGACAAAGATGATTACCAACACCCTAGCCGATAGGATTTTGTTTATTGTATATTGTATTTAATTGTAATATCTTTTTGTAAGCCGACATGGCATATTTTAAGAAGACTCATAAATAAGTATGAGATCTTAAAGATCATTTAGGACATACACATAGATGATAGGATGGATATGATGATCGAATATTAAGGCAGATTTTGGAGTAAGGTTTATGGTTGTTGTATGAGCTTAAACCAGTACTGAACCTCACATAGCATATGCTTTTGTAGCATTACATCACATTGGATTTCCATAATCCATTTTGTAAGTCAGTGAGACTTCCTTTTGTAATTGAGCAGTGAGCTCTAGGCAGTTGGCCTTCCTGCATGTGTAGGCCCCACCTATTGTAAGTAATATCCATTCATTGGCCAATGAGTGAATATTGTGGGTCACAAATCCCATCGAGGTTTTTCCCACACAGGGTTTCCTCACTAAAAATCTTGTGTTATGGTGTGCTTTCTATGTTGTGTTTATTGTTCATATTTACTGCATTAATTCTTATTTACTAGTACACTATTTTGGAATGCAAATTATTTAATAAAGTCAGAAAATATGTTTACCGGTTAGATACTGATTCACCCCCCCCCCCTCTCAGTATCTTTGGGAATCCTAACAATTGGTATCAGAGCCTGGTCCTCTATTTTCAAAATCCTAACAAATTGACGAAGATTCTAACACCGGTACAGATGGAAAACTTCAGAAAGCAATTGGAAACAACTCTTTTAGATTATGATGCAGAAAAGTTGAAGAATATGAAACTTGAAGATGATTTGAAGGCTACATAGGAATTCATTCAAGGACTTCAAGAGAACCTCACTATTGCTATAAACAAAAGAAGAGAACTTCATGAGAAGATGCAGAGTGATGATGATGCAATGGAAACTCTTAATGACCTTATGAACAAGTTGAGACAAGAAAACAATGTTATGAGAAATGAGATGCAAGATATGACTATGAGGTTTGTTAAAGACATTGAAGACAAAAAGAAGAATGAAGATGAATTGATTAGAAGACTTAAATAATGTTGGAAATTAAAATACAAGACTTAATCATGAAAATGATATGTTGAAGATAGATTTGATGCACACACAAAATGACAAAACTGAACTTATCAGACAAAAGAGAATCTTGGAAAATGAGTTGGCTACTACAAATCAACACAAAGAGAAATTCAAGAAAAGTTCAGAGGAACTTGATAACATGCTGAAAAATAAAAAACTTGATGGAGATACTAATGGACTTGGCTTTGAAGTTGGTGAAAGCTCTGGTACTGCAAACAATCATGATCATAGTAAACCAGTAAGATAACCTAATGCCTACAAATTTAATGGGAAATTCTTTAACTGTAAAAAATATGGTCATAGAGAAAATCAGTGTAGATCTAGAAACTATCAAAACACTAATGCACCCACCGGTCAATGTTCCAAATGCAACAAAATTGATCATAATTCAGAAAATTGCAGAATGAATGTAAGATGTTATGTTTGTGGAAGATTTGGACACTTATCTCATCAATGCAGAACACATACCGACATAGTATATGGAAAGGCTATTCAGAAAAACAATGTGACTTGTTATACTTGTAACAAGATTGGACATATTGGAAAATTTTGTAGAAGTAAGGCATCACTGACAAATAACAAAAGACCCAGTTTGAAAGGCAAAGAGAAGGTTGAAGAGGTAAAGCAAGAATTTTTTTTAAAATGGATTAGAAAGAAAGATTAGAATGTTGATGAGACTATTCCTTCACCAATAGAATAGAGTATCACTCTACCGACAGAAGATTCTTCATCTAACTAAAAAAGAAACCTTTTTGGGGGTATGACAACAAATTGAAAATCATGCTAGTTTACCCTTGGTTGATGGTAAGAAGATGAATTGCTTCTTTACCGGCAGATGTGTTAAGTTTCGCTTAACCGGAAGGCATTTATTGTGGTAGTTGAAGGAAAAGACATTATAAAGAAAGTATTTTTCACTCTTTTTCACTCACTGAGCATTCAAATTTCCTAAGAGCGTGAAAAACCCAACTGAAGGCATCCACAATGAGAAGTGAAGAAAAATCTTTCAAGCATCCAAACCTAAAGGCAAATTAAGGTATTTATCAATGGCTTCCTCCTCTGCTCCTGAATTCATTGCAAACCCTATTGTTATTGAAGTGGTTAAATGTCCTAGGCCCATATTCAAGATCATACCCGAAGTAGTGAAGCAGGATGATACCCTAGGTGCATTCTCTAAAATACCTAAAGGAGTTGCACATGAAAAAGACCCTAGGATATACATACATTGTCATATTGAGGAACTAGGTGTTGATGAAATAATGAATATGTATAAGACTGTCATTTGTGATGAGATTGGTGTTGTGAAACCAGAACACAAGATCATTGAAACCCTAGGTTTTGTGGAAATACTTGATATTCTGGATTTCCCTAAGGAAGTTGTGAGGATTGTACTCAGTAGAGTTCATGGAGAATTATTTTGGTTTGACTCCATCCACAAGATCACAAGAGAAGCAGTTAGAGTAGTGACCGGCTTACCTTC
This sequence comes from Cryptomeria japonica, assembly GCF_030272615.1. Taxonomy (NCBI): domain Eukaryota; kingdom Viridiplantae; phylum Streptophyta; class Pinopsida; order Cupressales; family Cupressaceae; genus Cryptomeria; species Cryptomeria japonica. Next base: position 663,027,243 of record NC_081414.1, read on the forward strand.
CACCAGTAGCAGGCTTGACAAAACTAAGAAAGTTCCAAACAACATTGTGATGACCCTAACTGGTGCAACCCATGACAAGAGATCTTTGAGAGTCAATGATGTGAAAGACATAAATGTCAGATTCATTGGCATGATACTAGGATACAAAACTACACATGCTAACAGATTGAACTTTGTTTCTAGTCTATGCATCAAGAGTGCTTATGATATGGTGAACAATAATACTAAGATAGATATATGTGAATGGTTGAAGGAGGAATTGATTGACAACTTGAAGAAAATTAAAGGTGATAAGAAAGGTACTTTCAGATTTGGTGATCTACTTGTGTGCCTAATGCTATTCATTACACAGGAAGTTCCTGGTATAGGAAGGAAAGAATTTGGTTTTGACATACCAATAGGTAAACAACTATTGGATATCTTTACCAACATGGGAACAAATAGGGAAAACAATATAATTGAATATTTCCAAGCATTCAAGGCTAGAATGAAAACAAGGGAAAGGCTACCTCAAAACATTGTTGACAAATATTAGAAGGAAATTTGTTTTGTTATTAAGAAAGATGAAATTTGGATGGAAGCAGTGGTTCCTAGAATTGTTTGGTGATAGAAATGGGTTATGAGACTGATGTAAACATAATTGGGATATATGACAAAGCCCTACTTGAAGCCCCTAGAGAACATGAAGAGAAAATATTTGGTAATGCTGAAACCATTGAGAGCAAAGTACAAAAAATTAAACAAAGGAAGAAAATAGAGCAGTATATTAGAAAAGCAACAAAACAGGTGAAAGATATCAAGGAAAATATATTGAATATCACTGGTATTAAGGAAAGTGACTTGGAAGGGTTACAACCGGAAGCTCACCTCTCACCGGTTAGAACTTCATCTGACAGTGAAATACCAACTGAGTTTAAGAGAGTAGAAAGGAAAAGAAAACCATCACCGGCACCCTCTCCTGCACCAAAGAAAGCAAGAAGGAAACAACAGGCAATAAGGCCTCTAGCTAAAAAGATGACACCAAGGAAGAAGAAAGAAAAATAGGTTATCTCTCCTCTTGACAATCTTTTGAATGAAATAACAGATTATGGAAATTTATCAAATGTTAGTAAACTATATGATACTTTTACAAATGAGGAAAAGGAAAGCACAGAAAATAGAATTATTCTACACCTGTACATTTATAAGAAAGTTTTGATAGAGGTTGTAGATGTGTTACCTAGTGATTTGTATAGGTGGCTAGATGAAAAGAGGCCAGCTATTATGGAGTTAGATAAGAAAATAAAAATTGAGAAGCTATTTGCAGTTCACCCTATTAAATCAACAAAAGAAATTGATGAGTTAATAAGTGAGGCTAACAGGACAGTATTTTCCAGTGGTCACTAGCATGTATCTTTAATGGTAGGCAGAGTTAATGAGATTATAGAAGAAACAATAGATAATTGGGATATCTTCTTTGTGGAGAAAGAGAAGCAAGAAGAACTTAAGAAACCCAAAACTTTTAAGGTCTAACAAAAGGACAAGGACAAAGGTAAAGGCAAGGTAGGTGGACTACCCAACATAAAAGTAATAGACAATTTGCCACCACCTCCTTCTATTACATCACCGGTTGAGACTATTGACACACTGACAACTGAGAATGTGGAAACCACACTTGAGGATACAAATCCTGAATCAGAGATCCTATACACAATAAATATTGATACACAAGAGGTTAATATTGTGGTTGATAAGGAAACCACTGATGAGAAGAAAGATGTGGCTACTGAGCTACCGACTGATAATATTGCAGTTGAAACACATGTAGAGCATACAGTTGAAAATATTGAGATTGGGGTTGAGACACAAAATGAACAATCAGTTGATCCCCTAGCTATAGGAATGGTGATTAATACAAACATTGAGAAACCCACAGTGTTAGAGAAACCGACTACTAATAACATAGTGAAACCAGTTGAGATACCAACAGTGAATACCACTGAGACTTCATAAGAGAAACTGGTAGTAGAGAGCATAGTGAAACCCACTCAGGTACAGGTTGAGAAACATGAAGAGAAAAAGGTTGAGTCATAGGTTCATACAGAGACAATGCCACCGACAACGACTGAGAAACCCAAGCCTTTGCTAGTTGAAATACAGACACAAACTGACCTACCAGAGGTCAATATAAGCAAAGAGGTTACTCACACCAACAGAATGCAGATTGTTAAGGTAGTTGGACAATCATCTGGTTCTTCCATTACAAAATTCAGACCAACTAATGTGATAGAGATATTATTGGATTCAATTAAGAAAATCACAGATTGTAATGCATTAGCATATAAGGCTATTGATGATACCATTCCTACTCTAAAATTGATTGCACCCAAGTGCAATGTGGAAAATAAATATTCTTTAAGTCAATTAGACACATTGTTTAAGTATATCACCGACAACATATTGACTATTGACCAAATAAATGAGGAAACATTTAAAGAGAAAATGAATAAGGAAAAAGACAAATTCTTTGATGAGACAATAAAGAAGTGCATGGGACACATTGACACCCTATTACCAACACTAAACAAAACAATAATAGAGTTTAAGGAATTGTATAGAGACACATGCAAGACTTATATCTTGACAGTGGACATAGACAAGGAGATCAGTAAAGTACAAAAAGAAATAAATGATATAGTTGACAACATCATTGGTTCCTCCAAACCAATATCAGTTATAGAGCAGGAAATAGTAGGTTTTGAGGAGAAACTTGAAAAATTGGAAAAAGAAAAGGAAAGAATAAAATACAAGGCAAAAGAACTTAAAGCAGACTCAGTCCCAAATTGGATTACCTCATCTCTTTGAGGAAAGAGATTCAAGAGGCACTTGTTCAAAGACTGAAGACATCGGAAGAGAAAATGTATCACCTCACCGGTACAATTCAAAGAATAGAGGCAACATTGAAGGACAATGATAGGTTCACTGAGAGCCTGCATTTTGTATTGGCGGATCTTTTTCAGATTGTAACCAACTAGTTACAAGGTTCTAGCTGATAACTACACTCAGTTAACATTTTGACAACCTTTGTCATTGATTTCAAAGGGGGAGTAGTAGAGAAAAGAAAAATGATTGACATAAGAGATCATCTGCTCAGGGGGAGCACATAGTTTTGGTAAGTTTTTGGACTTCAATTTTTGGATACAATTTTGAATTTTT